>NW_027263857.1:0-133064 GCF_044049435.1 Aspergillus pseudodeflectus | reverse complement strand
CGATGGCCACTGACGATACCTTGTCGCATGCGAAACCCTCGACCCGCAACGTCCAGCACGTCGTCCTCGGAAACCTGCGTTTCCAGACCTGGTACCAATCAATCTACCCCGAAGACCTCGTGAGCAAGGAAACAGACACTCTGTACGTCTGCCGCTGGTGTTTCCGCTACGCATGTGACGTAAACACCCATGCAACACACACAAAACTCTGCCCGCACCGGACGACGCCGCCAGGGACAAAGGTCTACGACCACGGAGGCTATTCCGTCTGGGAGGTTGACGGCGCAGACCACAAACTTTTTGGGCAGAACCTGTCGCTTTTCGCGAAACTGTTCGTCGACCATAAATCCGTCTTCTTCGATGTCGTCTCCTTCCTCTACTATATCCTCGTCTTCACGGACCCCAATGACCCGGACAAGAGTTATCACATCCTGGGCTTCTTCTCCAAGGAGAAGCTCTCGTGGGACGCGAATAACCTAGCATGCATTCTCGTCTTCCCTCCATATCAGCGCAAACAGTTGGGCAAGCTGCTAATGGGGGTGAGCTACAAACTCAGCGGCTGGGAGCAGGATAGCAGCCGAATCGGCGGTCCGGAACGGCCCCTCAGCGAGATGGGTCGCAAGAGCTACGGTCGCTTCTGGGAGGAGCGTATAGCACGATATCTTGTTCTGCTATCCTCCAACACCACCACCGCAGGCGAATCGGAAGACACAAAGACGCAAAAGTCTTCATCAGCCAAGGGCCCCCGCAAGAAAATTACGCATGAACTCATGACAGTCCAGGAGATCGGTCTGGCCACCGGCATGCTAACAGAGGACATAATCACGACCCTTCGGAGCCTGGGAGTTGTCGAGCCTGCATCACCGTCAAAGACACGCAAGGGAGCGTCTGCGGAGAGCGAGGCAGTCCCGCTCGTCGTGAGGAGATCCAAGGTTCTCGACTGGGCCAAGTCGAGTAATGTCAACTTGCGAGACCCAGTAAGGGACGAAGGCTTCCTCCTAAACCACTTGTCCGCCGGTGTGGTCCGCGAGACGGCTTCTCCAGGCAGTGATGATGACGAGTAATGCATTTGGCTTGTTTCGCCCCATGTACTTTAAGTTCTTGCAGTCCTGCTCAAGTGTAGGCAGCTACATTCAGTTTTACACTGGACCCTTACGAACGACAGTTTCTTTACGAACCTTCTAGTCTCATACTTACCCGGATCGGTAATGAATGCTTCAACCTAGCTATGTGGCGATCTTCAGTCACTAGCTCAGTGGAATATCGACTCCGCCCGTAGTCTAAGGAGAGGTTCTGATTGATTAGGCAGCAGGAAAGGTTGTGTCAAGAGCATTAATATTGTTAATGTTTTTCCTGTACAATTAGGCAGAAATTCTCTAATCAGAACTAAGACAGCTCCAGGATTATGGTATGATTTTGTATCTATAGTTTTGCGTATGAGATCCCTTACTCCATACCACCGGGTCCACCTTGTCTACCCATCTGCCTAGCCTTCAGAAGCTCGTCGCAGAGAAGTAGGTTGGAGGCAATGCCCGTGCTCGAAGCGACGCAGTTACGCAGGACACGGTACGAGTCAAAGACACCACCTTGCACAGGGTCCATCGGCTCACCCGTGGTCAAATCCAAGCCAACAATGTTTCCATCGGCTCGCTCCTCCTGCAATGCCGCGAGAGAGTCCTGGATGTCATGTCCAGAGTTGTCCGCGAGGGTCTTGGGGATGATCAGAAGGGCATCGGCAAATGCTTCGACACCCCACTTGGCCTTGCCTTTGACTGATTTGCGGAAGCTATCAGAGGACAGGTGGGCATTGCAGGCAACCTGGAAGGCTCCTGCACCAGGAATGACACAGCCATCGACAATTGTGTTGTATACTGATCGTAGACCATCCCGGACCGCATCCTTGACCTGTGCGATGGTGTGTTGGTTCGGGCCCTTGATCAGAATCGTGACCGACTTGGGATCCTTGACCTCCTCCACGAAAGTGTACTTTTCCTCTCCAAGCTGGTGCTCGTAGACAAGCCCAGCCCATCCAAGAACATCAGGAGTAAGATCCTCCACACTGTTCTGCGCGATACCGCCGCAAACAAGCTGAAGACGCTCCATGTTCCTCCTCTTAGCTCTCCGAAGAGCCATGATTCCGTTCTTCACCAAGACGTCCAAGCTCAACGGGTCGATACCCTTCTGGTTGATGACAACGAAGCCCTTCTTAGGATCATTACCGCAAACCTGTTTCTTGAGCTCCACAATCTTCTGTAACTTCGAATCCACGAACTTGCGCTCACTCTCGACAAGCTTATCCCTCTGCTCGGCAGATGAATAGTAGAATCCTGAGTTGATCTCTGACTTCTCATATTCCAGACTGACATTCAGTGTAAGGATAAAGGCATTCTCGACGCGCTTCGGCATATCGGGGTGTCTGGCACCGTGGTCCAGAGCGAGACCGCGGATAAGTTGCGTATCGGACGAGGTCCGGTGTTGCATGGTCATAATTTCAATCATGTGCAGATCAGGCTTCTCGGGAGCCCGGTGGATAGCGAGGACAGCATCGACGATATCCGGAGTGAGTTTCTCGGCAAGGGCGTTGTTCAGCTTTGTGCTAAGCGATGTTCGAGCGACGGAGAGGAGGAGTTCGCGATCGATCGCTCGCTCCATCTTGAATTGATCGAGGAACTGCATAAGAGCGGTGTTAGCCAATGATATCCAGCAGTATGCTCGTCCTCCTAACCTTCAGGGCTTCATTCTTCGCAATCTCATAGCCATCCGTAATCACCCTAGGGTGCAAGCCCTCGGAGATGTGACGATCTGCCTGCCTCAGAAGCTCTCCAACCAGAAGAACGACCGATGTCGTTCCATCACCGGTAATATCATCTTGAGCAGTCGCGGCCCGAGCGATCATGACCTAATATTGTCAATATGGGGGTTGTCGTCCGAAAACGAGGGAAGAGGATCTCACGGCAGTGGGGTTTTGGATTTGCTACCAGCTGTTAGCTATCTGCTCAGGAACTGCCACGTCGAGGTAGATCAACATACCATCTCCCGCAGAAGAACGTTTCCATCCTTGGTCAATTTGATCTATTGTAATCCTGTTAGACATCATAACCCATCAATAGCTTTGGTACTGCTTACACCACCAGCACCATCCACCAACCTGATTGCAGTTAGCTCTGTACTGAAAGTAAGAAATTTGATGCGTACATTTTCAGAGTCCCGGAAGGACCAAGGTTGGACTTCAGCACATCCTGAAGACCCTCGCCGGCACTGATATTCACCCTCAAGGCCTCCGCCCTCCGCTGTATATTGTTAGTTTCTGAAAAGTCACTGAGGGGCATTTCTCCATACCCTCGACTCCGCTTTGGGGTTCAGCAGTTGAGTTGCGGACATATCTGCACAAATTATCAAGAGCCGACAGACGTATCCAGAAAATTATCACCGAGCTGAGACAAACAGAAAAGAAAGAATTGGGCTTGCTGCTGCGAAAGTGTAGCCGCAAAGCTCGTGGTGCTGCCGTCGAATGCGGTGAGCAGGCAAAGCCCACATTCGGGATTCTTACTAGCGCCGGCTCCGTGAAAAAAAAGTCTCGACAGTTCGACTCTGCAAAAACTAACCTCGAGGCACTTGTTCAATCCCCACGTCGGCCTACACCAGGTCAACAGCCTCGAAGCTCTGCGAAAGTCGAAAGGGTCTCGATCAGTTACACGAAAAAAAAGTCCTATTTACTTGTGCTCAGGGGCTTTCCCGATTTTCGCAATGGCCGACTATCTTCTTTTCGAGGGCCCTATGGGCTACTCACTTTTCAAGGTTGCCCACCAGGGCGACACCGTGGGACACAGCTTGAAGGAGGTTCAGGAAGGTGTGAACGACCTAGCCAAGTTCGGAAAAATGGTCCAGCTGTCCAGTTTCTTGCCTTTCGAGTACGTTCTGTCGTTTACTCGCTCTGCGCAGTCTCCAACTAACAACACTGCAGGAACAACAAGCAGGCCCTGAGCGAAATTAACGACATTTCGGAGGGTGTCGCCTCAGAAACGCTCGTCTCCTTCCTGGAAATGAACCTCCCCAAGCCTAGCAAGAAGAAGAAGGTTGTGCTGGGACTTTCGGATAAGACTCTTGCTGGAAGCATCAAGTCCGCCTTTTCTTTCGTCGATTGCGAAACCGGTGATACCAGCGAAGTCGTTCAGGACATGCTCCGTGGAGTCAGACTGCACGCTAGCAAGCTGCTGAAGCAACTGCGGGAGGGTGATATGGATACTGCTCAACTCGGTCTCGGTCACGCATACTCGCGAGCCAAGGTCAAGTTCTCCGTCCAGCGCGACGACAACCACATCATTCAGGCCATCGCTATCCTCGACCAGCTCGACAAGGCCATCAACACCTTCTCCATGAGAGTGCGCGAATGGTACTCTTGGCACTTCCCCGAACTCATTAAGATTGTGTCCGACAACCAACGTTACGCTCAGGTCGCTCTATTCGTCAAGGACAAGAAGACCCTCACTGATGAGAGCCTGCACGACATTGCCGCGCTTGTGGAGGACGATGAGGGTGTCGCTCAGAGCATCATTGATGCCGCCAAGCACAGTATGGGTCAGGAAATCTCCGAGTCCGACATGGAGAATGTTATCGCTTTCGCGCAGCGTGTCGTCAGCCTTTCCAAGTACCGCAAATCTCTTCACTCCTACTTGGTCTCGAAGATGAGCGTGGTCGCTCCCAACTTGGCTGCTCTCCTTGGTGAGATCGTTGGTGCGCGTCTCATTTCTCACGCTGGAAGCTTGACCAACCTGTCCAAGTACCCTGCCTCCACTGTCCAAATTCTGGGTGCTGAAAAGGCTCTTTTCAGAGCCCTCAAGACCAAGGGAAACACTCCCAAGTACGGTCTCCTGTACCACTCCTCTTTCATCGGCAGGGCTGGTCCTAAGAACAAGGGCCGCATCTCGCGATTCTTGGCCAACAAGTGCTCTATCGCCTCAAGAATTGACAACTTCTCCGAAGTACCCACGACGAAGTTCGGTGATGCTCTCAAGAAGCAGGTTGAGGAGCGTCTCGAGTTCTATGCTTCTGGCGCTGCCCCCACTAAGAACGAGGTTGCCATGGTATGTTCCCACCATCTCAACCCCTGTCATTTTCGCCATTGATCTAGACCGATGACTAACTTTCTCCTCTAGAAAAACGCTATGGAGGCTGCCCTTGCTAATGTGCACATCGACGGTGAAGATAGCGATGAGGAGATGAAGGACGCCGTCGCTGAGAAGAAGGAAAAGAAAGAAAAGAAGGAGAAGAAGGAGAAGAAGGAGAAGAGCGAAAAGAAGGACGAGAAGAAGAAGAAGCGCAAGTCGGACGTCGGCGAGTCTGAAAAGAAGAAGCGGAAGCACGACACCGATGCGGAGCCATCCAAGAAGAAGAAGAAGGTCTAGAGCCACAGTTTCTTGGGGGCAGGAGGGCGTCTTTATCGCGGCGTTGTACGGTTGATTTATGCTATTTTCTTGGTTTTTTCATTGTGTCTGTTTGCAGTTTGCTCCTTCATGATCTGATGGGCTTTGTTTCTGTAAATTATGTGACCTGGGCCTACGCCTTTCAAAATTTGGTTGTTGATACGGAATCTAACCTTTGAATCTTTCTATTCTTATCTCACCTGAGCTTGTTGGCTGCCAATGTGCTCGGGCGGAATAAGTGGCCGTCCCCTCTCTTCTCCTCAAGGGGGGGTTCTACAAAGTTCTTTCCTGACTTCCTTGCTGCCATGACAATGGCCCGACTTTCTTCTCCTTGTGTCAGTTGCCTGATATAAAAATGGTATCCTCTACACTTGAAAGCAACCGGTAAAAGTGAGGTTTATCTCCAATATCGGCAGTCCCTCGTTGTCAATGCCCCTCACCTACTAGTACAAAGTCACCCGAACCCCGCGAAGATGATGCCATCAGCACTTTCAATACCGTTCAGCCCCTCTATACAAGATTCGAACAGTCACAGCTGGCCTGGATCCCCAGAATCTGGCCAGTCCATCATCAGCGTTCAAGAAGCGAGGCTCCGAGACTGGGAAGACCAGGGGAGGTACAGCCCTCGAGCTGTGGTGGCTGGCCGCCTTAGTGAATTGGCAATACGGGGCGATTTCCACCAGCAGCTCCCCGATCGCAGTCTCCACCAAACCGCCATTCTTCCTCTTCTGCAGACAAGCTGCTTGCCCAAGCATTCCGACCTCCATGGCTTTCATGCGATGCCCGATTCGCAACCTTCAGCAACATCGATAGAACGCCCTCGTTCGCCAAATAAACAACCACATGCTTCGCGCTCAGCCACTGACGCTGAGCCCCAGCTTCAACCTGCACAAACTTCAGTGAGCCCGAGCAAAGCCTCTGCAAGTCCTCGCAAAAATCGAACTACTCCTGCGCCCCTGAAAGCGCGCGGTGCAAGAAAATCGCCTCCACCTCCCGATGAGGCGGGTGTGGAATTACTCACATGGAGTGACTCGGAAATAACAGGTCATAACCCGACCGATCCTGATGACGACGGCTATGGTATCAACGGCATAGGTTTCAAGCCCACTGCGGCGATTGCGTGGGGTAGGTCGCAAAAAAGGCAGAAACAAGTCACAGATTGGAAAAGTCGTGAAGCAAGAGAAGCGCGCGAGCGACGAAGAGAGCGCCGAGATGGCAACGACTTGGATAAATTGCGCACCGTCCAATCAGGCGGTATCAAGAAAAAGGTCAAATTTGACGTTTGACCCAGTTTTATGCGACCATTTGGCAATTGGTGTATCCCTCATTATACAACAAGCGATTGTGGGTTCGGAGCACAAAAGGCGAACAGCGGCGTTGAATGGAATCTGGCTTTGGGAATAGGGATCTTGAATAATGACATGGGTAGTTTGGCGGCGTTCAGCGAAAACCAGAAGTATATACTTTACATCCCAATTAATATACAATACGAGCCCAACGAACTCCATGACACCAAACAATGCGCAGAAGCTCTACCAGAACTTGTAGTTTGCAAGATTTGTCCAGCTCTTGCGCTTCCTCTCCTCCTCCGCCAGACGAGCAGCTTCCGCAGCTGCTTGTTCCTTCTCCCTTTGCTTCTTCAGCTTCAGTTCCTTCATCATTTCCACGGCCTGCTTCATTCCATCCAATTCTTGTATCCGCCGGCGCTGGCAGAATTCATGCGCTGCGAGGGATGTGATAGCGAATGCGCCGACGGCCCAGTTACATGCGGTCCATATTGAGCGTAGTCCTATAACGAAATAAGTCAGCCTTGGTTGCGATATCCTGAAACGAAAGCTTGATCAAGTGTATACCTCCAAGAACACCCCTCACCCCGCCAACCCCAAACCCAGCTCCGATTCCAAGGAGCAAAGAGTCGCGCGCGCACGGCGCTTTATAGAACGAGGTCGCATCTTTCAGCGACATTGATTTCATAGCTTCTGTTACCGAAGCATCCTTGGCTGTCTTGCCAGCGTTCGGCAGCATATTCACCGGCTCCTCCGGGTTTCCAAAGGCATCCCATAGCTTCCCGACTTGTGACTTTGGGACGTCGTACTTCGGTTGTGGTTTCGGTGGGAGGTCATATTCGGCCACGTTCTGGCTTGTGTTGGGTGTCGCAGATTCTCGCGTATCGTCTGCCATGATTAATTGTGCCGTTGAACGGGAAATTGCTTGCCAATGCGATCGGTATACATCTGCTGGTCTTTTTCGGTAACAATCATGCTATTACGGAGGATAATTAGTCCGATCCCGAAACGAAATGGTTTATCCGGCGGTCACGAGGGAGCCACCAATAATATGGCACGCGTATAGTACAACGCGAATAAACGCGTCGGTCTTGCCGCGGAGGCGGCCCTTTGATGGGGAGATTTTGCATTGCTCGGAGGGCCCAATCGAGATCCATTGGACCTTAGATCACCACTCTCTGAACGCGATCTCACCAAAGTTAAGATTTCGCGAGGTTGTACTCCGTACCTACAGTCATATCTTTGTTGCTCCATCCCATCAACGTGTTCGATGTTCCACCAAATCCTTCATTCTACCCTGTAGTGATCCTCACCCCGGCCGGGGCATGTCGCAATGCCTTCAAGAAAGCCGAGTAAATACGGGACCAAGTTCCGCTCAGGCGCGGCCTCTTTCAACCCAAAACGAACGAAAACAGTCGAGTTCTCCTCCCTCCGGTCCTCAGAAGCGACATCCCAAGATGAGAAGTTCGAGGCGATCCGGCTGGCGAACAGCATCGACGAGTCGCTGGGCTTCCCACGCTTCGAAGCGGGCGAGAAGAGAGTCGGCTGGCTCATCAACATGCACAGCACAACGATAGAGGACCCGAAGATCCCAGGAGGACGCGCCGGGGTGGACTACTATTTCCTCGAAGACGACGGAGGCAGCTTCAAGGCGACTGTGGAATATGACCCTTATTTCCTCATTGCGGTCAAGACGGGCCGTGAAGCAGAAGTTGAGGAATGGTGTCGCAGAATGTTTGAAGGGCTCATAAAGAAGATTAGGAGGCTTGAGAAGGAAGATCTTGACCTGCCGAACCATCTACTTGGGCATCGAAGAACGTTTCTTCAATTGAACTTTGCTAGTGTGAGCCACTTGCTTGAAGTGCGAAGGACGCTTTTGCCTCTAGCGGAGAAGAACAAGAAGAATATTAACATGATGGATACATATGTGGAGATCTCAAGGTTAGTACACGAGCATACTTTGTGTCTCAAGAGGCTGACTTCTTCCAAGCGCGAACGCTGGATTCGATCTCTTTGACGACGAACTGATTAATGAGACACGACGTAATGGCAATGTGGATGCAAGTGATTTTATAATTGATATTCGAGAATACGATGTTCCATACCATGTTAGAGTGGCTATTGACAAGGGTATGAACGGATCTCAACGCATCGAATGGGTGGCTAACGTTATCTCCGCTCAGATATACGAATAGGAAAATGGTACACGGTAGAGGCAAAGCACGGCGTTATTTCATTGACTTGCTTGGAAGAACGACTTCAACGAGCGGATCCCGTCGTCCTCGCATTTGATATCGAGACAACAAAGCTACCGCTCAAGTTCCCCGATTCAGTGATTGATCAGATCATGATGATTTCGTACATGATTGATGGCCAAGGGTTTTTGATCACCAACCGCGAGATCGTATCGGAGGATATCAACGACTTTGAGTACACTCCTAAACCCGAGTACAACGGACCCTTTATGATCTTCAACGAGCCAAACGAGCGGGCCGTCCTTGAGAGGTTCTTCGACCATATCAAACTCGCGAAACCAACAGTCATTGCCACGTACAACGGTGACTTTTTCGATTGGCCTTTCGTCGAAGCTAGAGCAAGCGTCTTGGGAATCGACATGTATACGGAGATTGGCTTCCGAAAAAACAACGAAGACATCTACCAGAGCGACCACTGTGTGCATATGGACTGCTTTGCTTGGGTCAACCGAGACAGTTACCTCCCACAGGGTTCTCGTGGTTTGAAAGCAGTCACGGTTGCGAAGCTCGGATATGACCCTGATGAGCTTGATCCGGAACTCATGACGCCTTACGCCAGTGAGCGCCCGCAGACATTGGCCGAATACTCCGTTTCCGATGCTGTCGCTACGTACTATCTATACATGAAATACGTCCACCCATTCATCTTCTCTCTGTGCACAATTCTGCCTCTGAATCCGGACGACACGCTGCGCAAGGGTACTGGAACGCTCTGCGAAATGCTGCTGATGGTTCAAGCATACAAGGGCAATATTGTTCTGCCAAATAAGCACAAGGATCCTCCGGAAGCTTTCTATGAGGGTCACTTGCTCGAGTCGGAGACCTACGTCGGTGGACACGTCGAAAGTATTGAAGCTGGTGTTTTTCGAAGCGACATACCAGTCACATTCAATATTGACCCGACTGCGGTGGATGAACTTCTCAGAGATCTTGATGCAGCTCTGAAATTCAGTGTTGAGGTTGAAGAGAAGAAGTCTATGGACGATGTCACAAACTACGATGAGGTCAAGGCGCAGATTGTCAAACTTCTCACTGACTTGAAGGAGAAACCGCAAAGAAACGAAGTGCCCTTCATCTATCACTTGGATGTCGCCTCTATGTACCCTAACATCATGATTACAAATCGACTGCAACCAGATTCATTGATCCAAGAGTCAAATTGTGCAGCGTGCGATTTCAATCGGCCCGGAAAGACCTGTGACAGGCGTCTACCGTGGGCGTGGCGTGGCGAGTTCCTCCCTGCTAAACGTGACGAGTACAACATGATCCGGCAAGCTGTCCAGAATGAGCGCTTCCCTGGCAGGACCAAGAAAGCGCCCATGAGAGCTTTTACCGATATGAGCGCCGATGAACAGGCGGCGATTATCAAGAAACGTCTTCAGGATTACAGCAAGAAGATCTACCACAAGATTCACGACAGCAAGACCATGGTCCGGGAGGCCATTATCTGTCAACGGGAGAATCCATTCTACGTGGACACTGTGCGTAGCTTCCGAGACCGACGATACGATTTCAAGGGAAAGCAGAAGGTCTGGAAGGGGAAAACCGACGCATTAAAAGCTGCAGGCGCCTCATCCGCAGAAGTCGAAGATGCAAAGAAGATGATTATCTTGTTTGACTCGCTACAGCTTGCGCACAAGGTTATCTTGAACAGTTTCTACGGATATGTCATGAGAAAGGGATCTCGCTGGTACTCTATGGAAATGGCCGGTGTGACTTGTTTGACAGGTGCACATATCATTCAAATGGCCAGAGAGCTTGTTGAGCGAATCGGACGACCCCTCGAGCTGGACACCGACGGTATCTGGTGTATGCTTCCCGGGTCATTTCCGGAGAACTTCTCCTTCACTCTCAAGAATGGCAAGAAGCTCGGTATCTCTTATCCCTGCGTCATGTTGAATCATCTTGTTCACGGTCGATACACCAATCACCAATACCAGGCCCTTGTCAATCCCGCAACATTCAAGTACGAGACGCACAGCGAGAACTCCATCTTCTTCGAAGTCGATGGGCCTTACAGAGCGATGATCTTGCCGACGTCCAAGGAAGAAGACAAGAACTTGAAGAAGCGTTATGCGGTCTTCAACCACGACGGTTCATTAGCAGAGTTGAAGGGCTTTGAGGTCAAGCGACGCGGAGAGTTGAAGCTCATCAAGATTTTCCAGACGCAGATTTTCAAGTTCTTCCTCGAGGGCACAACTTTAGCTGAGACGTATGCTGCAGTGGCTCGTGTCGCTGATAGATGGCTGGACGTCCTCTACGAGCACGGGTCCACACTAGCTGATGAAGAGCTTATCGAGCTGATTTCGGAGAACAGGAGCATGACAAAGACGCTTGAGGAATATGGCAACCAGAAGTCGACATCCATCACCACTGCGCGACGTTTGGCAGAATTCCTGGGAGAGCAGATGGTCAAAGATAAAGGCCTCAACTGCAAGTACATTATCTCGGCACGGCCAAGGAATACGCCTGTCACCGAACGAGCTATCCCGGTTACCATTTTCTCAGCTGAGCCCAGCATCAAGCGCCATTTCTTACGGAAGTGGCTGAAGGATGACCCTGGTGATATGGACCCTCGGAGCGTTATAGATTGGGACTACTATTTGGAGCGGTTGGGGTCCGTTGTACAGAAGCTGATCACGATTCCAGCTGCTCTACAGAAGATCCGTAACCCGGTACCCAGAGTCGCTCATCCAGATTGGCTGCAGCGAAGAATCAATAGGCAGGATGACAGGTTCAAGCAGGTGAAGATGACCGACATGTTTGGGAAATCCGAAAAGAACCCGTTATCCGATATATCAGCCAACATCCTTGACCACCGTGTCCAGCACAATGACAACTTAGACGAGGCCATGGCCAGTTCAATGGAGAAGCTCAAATCATCGTCCCCGAACAAGGTCTCGCAGAAACGAAAGCATCCTGAGGGTGCCCAGAAGACATCTCTCGACCCGTTTGCCAGTCTCCCGCCAAAAATGCCGTCCATGACAGATGATTATGTTGGGTTCTTGAAGTATCAGAAGCAAAAGTGGAAGATACAAAAGCAAGCTCGACTTCGCCGCCGACAACTCTTTGGTGAGAGGGCAAATACCGGTGGAGATTCGTTAAGCCACCTCTTCAGGAACCAAGCTGAACTGCTGTACATTAGTACATGGCAAGTCCTACAACTTGCTGAAACAAGCAGGCCTGGTATCGTACGAGCATTTGTTCTGATTGACCGGAAGATACACGCTCTCACAGTCAAGGTCCCGCGAACTGTCTACATTAACCTGAAGCAAGACTCACTGCCTAACGTTGAGGTACCAGAATGCGAGGTCGAGAAGGTCAACCATACACTACCAAATGGGCATCCCTCTGTTCACTTGTTCAAGCTTACTCTCTCTGAAGACACTTTCCTGCGAGAAGCGGATAAGATTGACGCTCTACTACAACATCCCAGTGTTGAGGGTGTGTATGAGAGGAACATTCCTCTGAATCTCCGGGCCGTTCTGAAGCTGGGGAGTGTGTGTACCTTTGACGAAACACAGCGAGGAGTGCTAGGAGAAGGGTTAGACAGTGGTTTTGACCTCTCGACTCTTTGCCGTACGACCTCTCAACAGACCTATCTGGAAGATTCGCCCTTAGCATATCATTACCTGTATCATATCTCCTCCGGCGACAGACAGATCTTTGCTATCTTCTCGAGCACGAAAAGCGAAGCTCACATTGTCATCCTCAACCGTGCAAGGGATGTTCAAGGTCTGCCTAATGTTGACAAGATTTACTCGGAGCTTCTTTCCCGCAAGCTACAAGATACGTCTGGCGACCAGGCACAAGGTGCTTTCCAATATCAAGAGAAGATCCACTTCAGAACAACACAGATTACGACAAGAAGGAAGGCTTACCTTGAAGTGGGTGATCTGATCAAGAAACTTCGAAACGATGAGAGTTATCCGGCTGTTATGATCGTACAGTCACAGCAGAGGACCCGTCTTTGCCACGATATTCCAATCTTGCGAGAATATCCTATTCTCCCGGTGAAGCCGGAAGTGTCAGACATGAATCTGCCACCATTAGGCTGGCAGTCCTTCATTGCCAGACGACTGGTCACACACTACCTCTATCTCTCATCCTGGGTTCAGCATCTTACATTGCTCTCCAGATACGGCGATGTTCCACTTTGCAACCTCGAGAGCGATGACCCACGATTCCTGATTGATATCTCGTATGCCAGGCGGCTTCAGCAGAACAACGTCGTTCTCTGGTGGTCTTCAAACCCAAGACCTGATCATGCAGGCTACGAGAAGGATGATATTACCGGCCCATTGGAGAAGGTTAGTATGCCGTCTATCAACGTCCCAAGCGCCTATACCACCGTATGTGTTGAGCTAGAAGTTCGCAACCTTGCGATCAACACCATTCTCACCTCCTCAATCATCAATGATGCGGAAGGAGCCGATTCGCTGCTAGCACCCGCTGAACAAACCGCAGAGGGTGGTACCGGTGTTCTCTACTCAGAAAAGGCATTTGCATCGGCCGGTGCAGTCGTGCTACGCGAGATGGTGAAGCACTGGTGGTCAGAGGCCTGCCAGGGCAACAACATGGCCGACATCATGGTCCAGCATCTCATCCGATGGGTCGAGAGCCCAGCCTCGTGTCTGTACGATCGCTCACTCCACCAATACGTGCGGATGTTGTCAAAGAAATCCTTCCAGCAGCTTATGGCTGAATTTAGGCGAGTCGGCTCAAACGTCGTCTTTGCTAGTCCGACACGTCTCTTACTTCAGACATCAAAGACGGAAGTCGGGAACGCCTATGCCTACAGTCAGTACGTTCTAAAGTCGATACGAGCGAACCCGTCTTTCCACTTTATCGACCTCGACATTAAGGAGTACTGGGACTACCTAGTTTGGTATGACGAGTACAACTATGGCGGCAAAGGATGTCAAGAAGTGGCACAAACTGAAGAGCAGCCGCTGGAAACGGTTATGCACTGGCAGCTTAGCCGATTCTTGCCAACGCCGATGCAGACTATCTTTCATGATTGGACTGTGGAATACATCGAATTGATGCACGGCTTCAAGCGACCAGAATTCGAGGATTTGCATACCCAGCGCCTGACTCAAATCCCTATCGGACAGCCAAATGGAGAGGACAGCGAAGAGCTTTCAGCGGCGCTTGCAGAGAGATTCTCTAAACCGCTCAAGAAGCAGATCTCGGGGCTAATACGCCGTCAGCGGGAAGAGCTGTTGCATCCAGAGCTGGCATCGGACTACGTCTTCCCAGTCCTGCCTGGGGTTTTGTCAGACCCTAACGACGAGAAGCGCAACCCAGTACTTGAACTAGTCAAGCTGTTGATGCAGGTTCTGAGCCTGTCCAAAACAACTGCCCTAGAGACTCGCCTCCTACGTCGTGAGTTGCTCGCGCTATTCGAAGTCCGAGAATTTAGCAAGGAAGGCCGCTTCGAGAATCCGGGCGCTAGCCTCAAGATACCCGAACTTACATGCAGTGCATGCTGTCTGATTCGCGATCTCGATTTGTGCCGAGACGAAGACGTGCTCCCTGAAGCTGGATCTGATGCGAGTAACACGACGTCGAAACCATGGCGCTGTCCCTTCTGTCAGACGGAGTATGATCGCTTGGCGCAGGAGGAAATGTTGATCGGTCAGGTGTATGGCATGATCGTCGCGTGGCAGACACAGGATCTCAAGTGCTCGAAATGTGGAGGGCTCAAGATCAGTGAGTTCATGGAACACTGCTCGTGCAGTGGTTCTTGGAAGGAAACCATGAATCGGGGTGATATTGACAAGAAGCTACGTGTCTTGCAGAGTGTTGCGAAGTTCCATGAGCTTAAGCTTCTGGAGAAGGTTGTTGAGGAGGTTCTTGGGCAGGTTTGATCTTTGATCTTGTTTGTCTACTAATGGCGTTGGCTTGAGTGTCTGTTTGTATAGCATAGTTTGGAGTGGGTTATCGGCGCTTGAGGGCATGCTCTATTATGGTAGTATATAGTTAATGATCAGCCCATGTTCCAATGCATTTGTCTACATTTCCTCGCTATTAATTTCCTCTTCAGCATGAGACGCCTTGGTGAGAGTCGACTGGACGGCTAATTCTCGCCGACCCAGACAATTTCCCCATCATCCAACTCCCCTGACATCTCGCCCTGACTCCTTTCGGCCCTTGTCCTCGTCATTGATCTGGCTTTATCGGAGTGGCAAGACTATACTATATTTGGCCTGTGATAGATCAGCCCCATATATTCTGCGACGGGTGAGGGTCGGGGATTGCGGACTGAAACGCTGATCTCGCTTGCTTTACTACACCGAAACCCCGCAGTCTTCACCCCAATAGGAAGAAAGCTCACGAGTCTCACCAACGGCCGGGCACGCCCCTTTCAGCCGTGTCGCTTTGTCCTCAGCTCATTATCGGTTCGTTCAGGGTCCATTTCCCCTTTTTAACTCGAGGCTAGCGTCGCTGCTTCGGCTTTGTTTCTTTCGCTTACTCTGTACTGACCTAATCGCCCAACAGCCTGCTGCCGAGCGATAACAACCGGCTCCCCCTCCTCCGACTCGAATATCTCCCAATCCTTTGAAATCTCGCATCGCTGAGAGCGACCGTCCGGTGACAATGGCTTCCCAGGTCCAGCCGGGCCAGAAACCCAAGATCCAACCTTGTCGGTATAAGACTGGAAAGACCTTAGGAGCAGGCTCCTACTCGGTGGTCAAGGAATGCGTGCATATTGACACTGGTCAATACTATGCGGCGAAAGTGATAAATAAGCGACTGATGGCCGGACGAGAACATATGGTATTTGCTGAGTCCAACCGCACCGCTGCCGCCTTAAGCAGATTGTCCATGACGGACGGCGGGGTGGACATTCGGGAGACGGAGGAGCCATGGGCTAAGGTGCATATAGGTCCGAAATGAGATCGCGATCTTGAAGAAAGTGTCTATGGGACATCAGAACATCTTGACTCTGGTGGATTACTTCGAGACTATGAATAACTGTGCGACTGTCCCCCGCTTCCGATGATTGAAGGGTGCCTGGCGACCGATGTGGGCTGACACTTCGTTCTTTGCGATAGTATATCTTGTTACGGACCTCGCGCTGGGTGGAGAGCTCTTTGATCGCATCTGCCGTAAGGGCAGCTACTATGAATCCGACGCCGCTGATCTGATCCGCGCCATCTTGTCCGCCGTCGCATATCTCCACGACCATGGCATTGTGCATCGCGACTTGAAACCGGAGAACCTGCTCTTCCGCACACCAGAAGACAATGCGGATCTGCTAATTGCAGACTTCGGTCTGTCTCGGATCATGGACGAGGAGCAATTCCACGTCCTCACAACAACATGCGGCACACCCGGCTACATGGCGCCTGAAATCTTCAGCAAACGTGGGCACGGAAAGCCAGTGTATGCTCACCATTCCAGCTCCCCTCTGCTTGATTCAACAGTCAAAACTAACTCCGCATAGCGACATCTGGGCCATTGGCGTAATCACCTACTTCATGCTCTGCGGCTACACGCCCTTCGACCGCGACTCCAACCTCGAAGAAATGCAAGCCATTCTCCGCGCAGACTACTCCTTCACCCCAATAAAACACTGGCGCGACGTCTCGCAAACCGCCCGCGACTTCATCAAAGCCTGTCTCACCGTCGAACCCTCCCAGCGTATGACAGCCCACTCTGCCCTCCAACACCCCTGGGTGAATCCGCCCTACGGGAAGAGCGAAGCCCTCGGCGCAGGACAGGACCTCCTTCCCACCGTGAAGAAGAATTTCAACGCGCGTCGCACGCTCCACAAGGCCATCGACACCGTCCGCGCCATCAACAAGCTCCGCGAGAACGGCGGGCTCATGATGGATGGTATGATGAGCGTTGATCCGAAGCCCGAGCAGGTGAATGGGAGTGAGGTCTTTGAGGAGCAACGGCACCAGCAGCAGGGTCCTGCGCCGGGCTACGGTAGTGGTGGTGACCCGATGGATATCGATAGTCGGGGTAATGCGCGCGGGCAGACGGAGCACCAGATTCGTGAGCAGGAGAGGAAGGTCAAGGAGACTGTTGCTGGGTTGTGGAGTAAGAGGTAGGACCGTCGGGGTGCGGTGGAAGTTGATTTCATGGCCATTTATTGTGTACATCTTTTTTCTTATCTCTATATCCTTTGTCTTGCTCAGTATGAGTCTACGAGTCATCTTAGCGGTAACCGATGAGATATATCCAACGAACTATATATATACCCCTCCCACATCATATCTCTACAAACATCTTTTCTATCTTTAGGTCAGGCTAACTAAGTAAGAGTGTACTTGCTGTTCTCTAACATCTTTCTTAATGATATTCCAAGTCTATGACAAAATATATGCTTGCCGGATATGTTGATGGTGCTTCACCATTCAAGTTGGGTGGGTTTATAGATCCCTGCACCGATGTTTGATTACCCCGCTACACATCCGAGGATAGATAGCCACAACGCTTCGGACTTCGGTTCGATACCGACATCAAAAAGGGGATTTTAAAGGTAGATTATTGCCACTATAGTAGGCACTGCACAATAGCCCGAAATATTCTAGAACAACCAAAACAAGACGCCACGACCTCCCTATAAACGAACGCCATTATCGTAGCCATCGCGGATGGCTTTCATAAAACCATCTATTCGCCAATGAAGCCGAATCTCAATCTGCTGGCTCTAACAACTGCTCACTACCGTCATCTAAGGATAGGACCCAGTCGCGCCATTCCTGCCATTCGGTGTAGCTTGCAGAGGACTTGAGCCCTTGGTATTTGACTGTTCGGAAATCCGAGACTTGGTCCCATGGCTTCGTGGAGTTGGTGTGCTCGCCACTGTTGTTGCCACGCAGGAATCTCCTCGTGTTGCTCTCGGACGGCCCGTCCCAACCGGCTTTATGCATTAGACTTTTGACGGTTTCTTCCTTAGTCCAGCCCTGCTCCACCGGTACATCGGGGAGGTAGGTTGCGCCGTAGCGTCTGCCGCGATGGATGAACGATATCCGGATACCGTGGATGCCGAGTGTCCAATCTAGAGCGTTGGTGCATGGCTCGAATGTCCCTAGGAGTGTCAAGGAGCACGATAGCGAGGGAAGAAGTGACTCTGGAATTGGAGAGAACCGAGTGTCATCAAATGCCCTATCATCCATTAGTGCCCGACCTACGAGAACGCCGGGGTATATCCAGCGGAGTGCAGCAGGTGTACGTACGAAGTGAGCGCGTAGGATTTCAGCCCGCGAGAAAGCTCCTGCGCCTCAAATGTACCGATACACCCACGCAAGGATTTACGGCCACCCTTCGACAGCGTGTTCCACGTCACAAAGAGTGGGTACTTTTGCTCGCTCAGCCTATGTTGTCTCCCGGCCGGCGTATCAGATTGGGAAGACACTGAGCTGGATGTGGTAGCGCTTGAGAAGACAGAGCTCGACGACTTGTTGGACATGGCAGATGGTGTCGTGGATACGCTGCCGTCGGATGCCGCTTGGGTTTGAAGACGATCGATGCTTGGGAGCTTAATGTTATGTGAGCGCGGATCAGGCTGCCCACTGGCGTTTCCAGGTTGCTGGCCGGATGCTTCGCTTTCTCCTAAAGGAGGTAACTCGTCGTCATCCTGCAGAGCGGCAAGTTTCTTGAACTGCTCATATCTCTCCCAGAGCTCTTCCACGGCCGTGAGGCTGATAGGGTCATTCCCATCATACGAGGCCGCCAGGCTCTCGAAGCAATAAAAGCAATGAGCCGGAGTTGCCATAGTCTTGATGTGAACCGATATTATCGATATCACTCGGGAGCTGAGAAGGTTGATGTGCTTGTTTGCCACTTGTTTGCCCAGCTTACCTGCTTTTGTAGGCGCAGCAGGGTGTATCACTCGACGACACTAAGTGGCTCCACCACCACCGCGGTCAAGTGGATACGAGGGGAAAACTCGGGAGACAAGACGCTTTGTAAAAGCTGCCTGCACTGTCAAGTCGCCCCAAGACTGCGGTAAAAGAAGCACGACTCGCAGCGTAATGCACAGCCCAAGAAACACCGATATTGCGCCCGTGGTGGGGTGATGAGAGGAGTGGGATGGAACGAGTGAACGTTGAGACCGAGAGAGGGGAAATGCAGCCGATAAGGCCTGCACGTGACAAAAAGGCCTTATCGCCCGTGACTTTCTCCGCATTCCCCATTTGGAAGGTTCACTGTTGACTGAGCCCTGGAGGTTGAGTTCAGCTCCGCCCAGTTGGAAAGTTTGTGTAGAACCACGTTCTATCAAAGCTTATTCTAAACGTACCATTGCTTTTGTAAACGGAAACTCAATATCATGACTGTGCCGCGTTGGAGATCCCAACAATCAACGCCGACGATCGTCTCTGGGCATGGGCAAATTCAGCATGGAGAGCATATTCCCCGCTGGGCCTGCTGCGCCCGACTGCCCTTGGATGCTTTCCAGCAGGTTCTTTACAAGGTTGATGTTGACGTTATCATCATCATCCTCTTCACCCTCTAGGGCAGGCATTGTGTCATCTTCCTCATCTTCCTTTCCTTGGGTCACGGCGCGTTTGCCTTTGGCAACGTTGCTTGGTCGATTCAGATCGAGAACCCCGGTTCCTTTCAACTCGGCCTCCATTTCTCTTGAAAGCTGTTGGATCTGTTCCGTATCATCTTCGGAGTCTGAGTCGAGTTCCTCCACTCGTTTCAGAGGTTTCGAGGCTTGTGACGGGCCGCTGAAGCCGGTTTTTGATGGCATGCCCATCATCTCCTTCATCATCCTTGAGAATTCTTCCTCATCAAATGACGCATCCTTGTCCTCTCCGTCGCTCTCTAGTTCATCGTCATCATCCTCGTGATCATCGGAATCTGACCCGTAGTCGTCAATGAAGTCTGCTCCCTCGAAACCAGCCGAGTCGTCATTCAAGAACTTCTCAAACTGGGCAACGATCCGCTGCAGATTCTCCTGCGCATTTGCGTCCCCAAATGCTCCTCCCGTCGGATCCTTCCCCTTCCCCTTCCCCTTTCCTTTTAGCTCTGTGTCCAGGTCTTCGAAGCTGATATCCAGCCACTTCTCGTCATCTTCGCGTTGATCCCAGGTTTGTATCTCCTCATCAGTTGGAAGGCTCTCATCGCCGGTTTCCAGGTCCTCGAGAACAATGTTTATTTCTCGCACTAGTGCTTTATCTTGATTTTGCGGATCTGTGAGAAGCATCTCAAAGCCACAAGATACCTTCATACCCGTCTCTGCGCGGTCATAAACTGTTCGGTTCTTGGTATCAGGTAGGCTGCCAGCCCAGGATTTCGGGACGGGAAAGTCTTGACTCTTGACTTGCGCATAGCCAACGCGTGTGAAACGAGTGCTGACTGTAACAAAGTCTTCGGGCTTGAAGATAAGGCCCTCTGCGTCTTTTCCACGGAGAGGTTTCAGGGCGATAGGGTCTCTCAGATAGAACGCTTCGACGGCCGCAGAGATGTAAGCAGGTTTTTGGTGTAAGAGGAATGCGACTTTGCGTGGCAGGGTTATCCGAGCTGAGTGGAGGTTTTCGCTGATCTGTTTGGGGTAGTTTCGAAGTCGATAGAATGCTTCCTCCTCTATCATAGCCGAGCGCATGAGTCGCTTGGAATCTTCTTTTATGATCCTCCTTGACTCGGATAAGGATATCTGCTCCGTCACTCGATTCTTTTCGTTCTTCGGCTTGATTATGACCAAATCTCCTTTGTTTATCCATACCTGCGCATTCAGTCAGTCGACAGCAGAATAAAACCGTCCGGAATAGCGCTCACCCTGTTATCTGCAATGTCCGGTTCAAGCCATGCGGGCAATGCGCCGGCAGCTTCAACGAGGAGGAACTGGCCATCGCTGTCTGTAACTGTAGCCCAGACATTTTCATGTTTCTTCGTCAATTCGCGCAACAAGTATACAATCACCCATTCATCTTCAATCGAGTCTCCGAAGTTGGTACGTCCGCTTAATGATGTTATGCCTAGAGACACATGCCATTAATATACCTCCGACAAAAAGCCAGTCGCATACCGAGAGGGGCGCACCGTTTGCCTTAGTGATCTCCAACTTGAACCCCTCCCTTTGCCATATATAGTCCTTTAGCAAGGATTTCACCAGTTCGGCCGCGGACTTCTGTACCTCTATTAACCGCGACCGTGTATCTGCGACCTCGTCGACAACGGCGGGGGCGGGGTCTGAAGGGATATAGTGGAGAGAATATTCGATGCAGTCGTCGGGAAGTTCAGGCTTCGGTATGGGCCGAAACGTGGATTTAAACCATTCAAGGTCTTCTTCCGACATAGGTGGCATGGTGTCTGAATTCCTGAAAAGCACCGCTGTATAGGACCCTTGTTGTTGCAGCACCCAGAAATTTGAGGCAAACCCGAAAAGTATCATTGCCCAATGACTTCATAATACACGCTAGTCTGTTATTGGTTAGAGCGGTTCTCCGGCGGCCCATCGCTGACGGGTGTAAACAAAACGACGGAAGAATATCTTCACCGCCGTACATATCATGCTGCCTTCTGGTCCGTCACATTGAGTTCGAGTTGTTTTTCTGTGTTTTTTGGGGATGGTTACGCGTCGAAGGGTCTTGAATTACTCTTGGATATACTAACCCAACAATCTTTACGCGCGTCACACCACCACAATGGCTTACCCGTACATCGACACCCCGCGCACCGAAGTCGACGGAAACGCGACGTACCTGACTAACGGATACCGCAGCGTCGGCCGCCACAATCTCTCAGCCCTGGACTCAGTCGAAAACTCGTTCCAAACCCCCTCAAAGGACGAAGATGTCCTGAAAGTCCTGGGCGACGCGCGCCGGCGCAGCTCTGCGGGATCAAAGCTCAACACTCCGCGCGCGACGGCTGGCTTGCGATCAACAAGAACCGCGTTAAACTCTCGACAGCAGCTCCCTTCGGCGAAGGGCGAATTTACACCGATGCTTAGGAGTGCTATGAAGAATAACCAGCTGAAGAATATGTCCACGACGCGCGGCGGAGCGGGCGGGTTGAAGACACCGGCTTATTTGAAGGCGAATTATCGGAGCTCCGCAGGTACGCCGGGGCTACCGGCTATGAGCATGTTGGATATCGAGGAAGAGGACGCGACAGCTGATGATCCGACGCCTGTTCCGCAGGTTGCGAGTAGCAGTATTGCGGGTACTCCACTCCCGGGACTTGCCAGTCGGGATCGTGGGGTGCTTGGTGATGGAAACAACATGACATTGAAAGAGCAAGAGAAGGTAGGGACTCGCAGTAAATGTGACTGCGACACGGCTGCTGACTTTCACAGATAATAGATAAGCTCGACAAGGACAACTTTGGACTGAAATTGAAGGTCCATTTCCTCCAGGAACAATTAGAAAAGGCCGGGCCGGCCTACAACCAGGCGGCGCTCATGGAAAACTCGGAACTCAAGGTCTCCAAGTTGACGATGCAACGCGACATATCACGGTATAAGAAGAGCCTCCAACAAGCCGAACGCGACCTCGAAGCATATCGCCAGCAGTTTCAGGAGCTGAAGGAGAAGATGCGAAGGAAACACATGGACGAGACTTTGCAGCGAGAGATGGACTCAATGCGAGAGGAGCTGGAGAGTAAAGACGAACGCGTGCGGGAACTCCAAGAACAATTGCGAGAAGCGAAAGACGCTCAATCGCAAGAGATCGACAAGCTTCGGGATGATATCGAGGACCTCGAAGCATCTCTAAGAGAAAAGGACCGGACCATCGAAGAGCGCGAAGAACAGATCGAGGAATTAAAGGACAAAGAAAACGAGGAGAATGACGCGCTCTCAGAATTGGAATCGGAACTGCGACGAGCGAAAGAGCAATTGGAGGAACTACAGGACTCTCTCGACCAGGCGAAGTCCGACGCGGTAGAAGCCAGAACCTCTGAACAACAAGCACTGGAAGAGAAGCAGAAGGCGGAGGAGAACCTTCAAGAGCTGCACGACGAGATGGCCAATAAGTCAATCAGCACCAAGGGACTATCGCGTCAACTAGAGGAAGAAATCAAGGAACTTCGGCAAAAGAACAGCGCATTGTCAGAGGAGCTTCAATCGAAGACCAAGCGGGCGAGCGAGCTGGAGGAGCAATCCCAGAAAGCTCGGCAAAGCGCAGAAGGGGAGAAGGAGAAGATGCTTGAGGAGCTGTCCCAAATCCGACGAGAACGCGAGCTGGCTCGCCAGGAACGCGACGAATTATCTGCCCAGCTCCAAGAAGCACGCGATGAAATTCAACGCAAGACTGACGAGAAAGATCTTCTCCACACCCGACATCATGCTTTGACGGACGAGTCCGGCAGCCTACAGAGCGAGCTAGCCAGGGCGCAAGCCAAGATCCGCGAACTGGAACAAGCCTTGAATACCGAACAACAGCAGGCTTCAGAGGACGTGGAAAATGTCCGTGCTCATTACCTGGAGGACGTTGAGAGGTTGCAGGAGGAAATTGAATCGCTTCACCATGAGATCGAGGACAAAGAAGGCCAATTCGCGCTGGAACAAGATAGATGGGAAAGTGCCCGACGCAACCTGCAGTTACAGAAGGATAGGGCAGAGGACCAGGCGGCGGGTTTCAAGCGAACAATTGAGAAACTCGAACAGGTGGAGCACACGCTGACAGGCAAGGAATCCAAACTACAAGAAGTCATCGACAGTGAAAAGGCAAGGCACTTCAACGCGGAAGCTGTTCTTGGCCGTCAAATAAAGGAACTGAACGATGACTTATCGGCCAAGCGCGACGCAATCGATCAGCTACGACAGGAACTGCTCTCGGTCAAGGAAGAGCTTCGCATCACT
This sequence comes from Aspergillus pseudodeflectus, assembly GCF_044049435.1. Classification (NCBI taxonomy): domain Eukaryota; kingdom Fungi; phylum Ascomycota; class Eurotiomycetes; order Eurotiales; family Aspergillaceae; genus Aspergillus; species Aspergillus pseudodeflectus. The sequence goes on along the minus strand of NW_027263857.1, from coordinate 109,330 downwards.
AGACGCGCAGAAGTGACACTCCAGGAAAGAGTACAGTCCCTGGAGGAAGAGGTTGTTGTCCTACAGTCAAACTTGGAAGAAGAGCAAGAATACGCCAAGATCCGCTCACAGAAAGGACCGGTCGAGCAAGACGGCCAGGTGCTGAAGTTAGTAGCTGAGAAACAAAAGCTTCGAGACCAGCTTGCTAATGCTCATGTTGAACTGCATGATCTCAAAGCGGTCAAAGCTGAGATTGAGGCAGACCGGGATGAGCTTCAGGTGCAACTCGAGCAAGCCCAAAACCAGTTTGACGACACGACCCGATTTGACAAGGAGAAGGTCGAGCTCCGCAGATCCTCTCTACGGCTGGAGAGCGAACTCAAAAGACTCAAGGACGACAAATCATCCCTGCTAGAGGTCAAGGAGGCACTCGAGAAGCAGCTTAACGAGGAAGTTGAGAGAGCTGCTTTGGAAGAGAACCGACTATCCGCTGAAATCGAGCAGCTTCAGGATAAATTACATACCACCTCCGGCGGCAGAGAACGCGAACTCGCTCTAGCGAAGAGTAAGCTTCAGAGGTTCGAGAAGCGCATCCACGAACTCGAAGCACTTCTTGAGCAACAACCCGCAGACCACGAGCAGTCGGCAACTGCAGCAGATTTGTCCCTTCTTCGGCATAACCTGGATGAGGTACGCAGGCGCGAGAGGGCGCTCCTCCAGCGCGAAGCAGACCAGAAGTCCTCTATTCGCACGTACAAATCCAAGGTCGTCGAACTCGAAAAAGAGCTGCACGACGCGCTCATTAAGAAGTACGAAACCCAGTCGCCTGCATCATCACCTTCCAACAAGCTACACGAGGAAGTCCGCACCCTACGGAAACAACTCTCAGACGCCCAACGGGCCCTCCGGGAACTGAAGTCCAAGAACCACGGCCTTGAGCGCACAGTCATGCGAGAAGAGGACCAGCGCGATCTCCACGAACTCCTCAAACAATCTACCTTGGAAACCGAGTCCCTGGCCCTCCAGGTCTCCGAAAAAGAAGCCCAATTGACCGAAACAGAGGCTCAACTCCGCCGAGTCCGCGAAGAGCGCGCAAACTACGCGCGAAAGGCCAACGCAGCAATCAAGGAACTCGACGCCCTGCACGACCGTTACAAGCATGTGATGGAAAAGGCAGGCACCAAGTCTGAGAACAGGACCAAACACGAGAAGGAAATGCTAGGCCTAGGCAAGGAGATTATCTGGCTCCGCGCGAGACTCAAGAGGGAGGAGAAGTTCCGTCGGGATCTTGCCTGGAGCAAGGGGCTAATGGAGCTTGGGGAGCGGGTTCGTGTTGCTTGGTGCGTATCTCACATCTCATCCCTATGCTTTCCCTGACCTCAAGCCCAACTAACTGATTTTCCGTCATATAGTAACGAAGCCGACCTCCGCATGATCTCGGATATGGGTGTCAGGCCCCGCGATCGCAGCAACATCCGGACGCCTACCGCGAAACTCAAGACCGCCGTCTCGATGGTGAAGGCCGTCGTCCGCATGCAGAAGATGAGCCGGGAGTGGAAGAAGGCCACGAAACTAGGCGAGGGCCTGAAGCGCGCGAAGAACGAAGTTCTGAGGAGGCGTGAGATGCAGAAGGAGAGAGACGGGTTAAAGGCATAGTTCACCCGCTCGATTCAGGCTCCTTAACCGACTTATGTACGGCTGGGGGCTTGTGAGGTGTTTATTTCTATCATGCTGTTGATATTTCTTTTCCTTACGTGATTCCCTAGCGATGAGTGTCGTTTCTTGGTATGTCTAGCTCTGTTGTCATTGTTCATGGTGTGTCTGTTTCCGCAGTTAGGGGCGTTAGTTGGTTCTTCTGGGATTGAGGTATACTAGTACCTTTGGCTTAAGTGTACTACCTGCCTGGCATAGGTACCATGTTATTTGTTCTTTGGATGTTGCATGTTGGATGTTGCATACACAGATTGAGAAACGTCAATTGATCATGACTGGATAGAACTTACTAGCGTTATTCAAGTGGTTTGTGAGATTTCTCAGGCCTGGACTAGGTTAAAAACAAGGGAGATTTCCCTCAGCAAATAAGCAAAAAAAGCAGATGTAGGTACTGGAACGCCTCGCCTCGCCTGCCTGCCTGGACATATTGGAATTGAAATCGTATTGCAAGAACGCTGAACACCAGTATGTGAAAAGAAGGGACATAATCACGCATCATAAATCAAGGAGGCATATGCAAAAGGGGATAGAGTGGGATTCGTGAGGCGTGGACGTGGAAGGTAGGCGGGGGATTTTGCTTGAAAGAGAAGAATCCAAGGCTTTAAGTGAAACGTCCGCCAAAGATAACGAACAGAGGAGGTAAAAAAAGGTATGTTTTAGACAAGATCTATCCCAAACGTCGCCAGAAATACGCATAGGTGATCGATCACGCTCCCTCACTACCGAACTCCTCGGTCCACTCCGTGTTCCTCTTCAGATCTTCTTGACTGACGGTTGGTCGGGAGTTGCGGATGGCCTTGATGAAGTCCTTTAGGACGAGGGGTGGTTCTAGAAGTTGGTCGGCTTCGACCTCCTCCCATCTCATCTCGAGGGCGCCGCTGTCGCCGGGCGAGCACGGGGTCAGTTTTTCTTGGCCTTCGTGTGTGACCTATGTATTGTTAGCAAACATACTGTCAACTAACGAGGAAAGTAAAAGTTTACCTTCTTGTAGTGTGTTGCTGTTTGAATCTTACGGATGGGCTGCATTAGTGCATCTTGAACGGCGATACTAATATCGCTACCGGAATAGCCTTCGCTCATCTCTGCTAACGTTCGGTAGTCGGCCTGTGTCATAAGACATGGCGTTGAACCCACAGCCAGCATGAACATCTTCAAGCGCGCGTTTATATCAGGTAGCGAAATGTGAACTCTCCGTTGAAATCTTCGACGAATAGCAGCATCTAACTGCCAGGGAATATTTGTTGCACCGAGAATTAGGACACCTTTGGAATCGTTGCCCACTCCGTCCATTTGGACAAGCAGCTCGGTTTTGATACGGCGGGACGCCTCAGAGTCGTTCTCTCCACGAGCGCCGCAGAGCGCATCCACTTCATCAATGAAGATAATGGCTGGTTTATTCTCACGGGCCATGTTGAATAGTTGTTTAACAAGTCTGTCGAGATATGTTAGTCAAGAACAAGACATCAGTATAACTTTAGATTTACCTTTCACTCTCACCCATCCACTTCGAGACCAGATCACTACTGCTGACACTGAAGAATGTGCTGTTTGCTTCCGTCGCGACGGCTTTGGCGAGATAGGACTTTCCGGTACCTGGAGGCCCATAGAGCAGGATACCCTTCCACGGTTGTCGTCTTCCAGTAAACAAGTGTGGGAACTTTATAGGAAGAATAACCGCCTCCTTCAAAGCTTCCTTCGCACCATCAAGACCGGCAACATCCTCCCACTTCACATTCGGCTTCTCCGACAAGATAGCGCCAGCAAGCGCGGAGCGTAGCTTCTTCGAATCGGCGTCCTCGCCCTCCTCGTCGTCCTTGCTACACGCGACAGACACAGGCGGTCAGCAACCAAGCATTAAAATGAATGCGCAAAGGGCAAAAAGTGGTAACCTACCCTCCTTTCCCACTCCCTTGCGATACCTTCCCATTAGCACCTACCGCGCTCGGCTTTTTCCGACTATCCTGCTGCGCCAGATGATTCTTCAGCTTCTCCGCGCGATCCATGTACTCGCCAGCCTTTGCGCGAATCATTTCTTTCGACTTGGGGTTCTTCTCCCATTTGAGCGCGAGCATGAATAGCTCTAGCGCGGAGTAATATAGCTGATAGGCCTTCTCATATTCGCCCTCGTTATCGCTCTCAATGGCCTTCTTGACCGTGTCAATCGCTCGGCCGAGGAAGTCTGTGTTGCTCATTGTGGCGGGGATTTCTCTAGCCAGGCTTGTATTTTTCTTATCGATTTCCGTACGGGTTCTTGGTCACGAATGCGTGGTGGTGTAGGGGTGGGGAGGGGCGTTGGAGAGGGTCGAAGGCGGGGAGCAGATACAGTGACGGGACGGAAATCAAGGAAGCAAAGGCTGCCTGCTTGGCTGGAGCGGAGTAAAACGAGAGAATCCGAGGACAATCTTTGCTCCTTATGACGACGACGCAAGGGTTGTAAACGTAAAAAGGCTCCAGGCAGCTCAAAATTTAAATAAACTGTGGTCGTGGGGATGATTGATGGGAGTGGAGAGCGAGCCTGGATCGTCCAAGAACGACATCGGAAGGCGGCGCTGTTGACGGGCGCCGTCCTGGTCCCTGCTTTTCTGCCACTGTCCATCGCTTTCCTTTCGACCTTTGTCATTATTTGTGATCATCTCCTTCTTCATTAATTTCGCTCGTCGTTTTATAATGGCCGACCCGCAGAAGCAGATGCAGGCACTCTCCAACGAGTACGAGGCGCTTCAGACTGGTATGTTGGTCTTTTTGGGGAGGGGGAAGCTTCATGCGTGACCCCTCCATAGCCTCTACAAACTCGATTAATCTATCGCACAACCATAGAATTAATAGCCTCTATCTACAGAACTCGATGGCCTCGTCGACGCGCGCCAAAAGCTCGAATCTCAGCAACAGGAGAACAAGAGCGTGCAGGCGGAATTCAATTCCCTCGATGACGATGCCAATATCTATAAACAGATCGGACCAGTGCTGCTGAAACAAGATAAGACTGAGGCATTGATGGCAGTCACGGGGCGTCTTGAATTCATTGAGAAAGAGATGTACGTTTCTTTTGCCTGTGCCCTTGTTCTCCACGCAGAAGCGGCGGACCTGGGTTGTCTATGATGGAGGTGACAGGTGCTAATTGCTATCTCAAGCCAACGAATCGAGGGTCAGATCAAAGATAACCAAGAAAAGAGCGATAAGAAGCGGACCGAGGTGAGCTTTTGATGCCGTCATGCTAGCTTGCAAGATATCTAATCCCTCCTTCTAGATTGTACAGTTCCAGAGCCAGATCCAGCAGCAGCAGGCGGCAGCGGCTTCTGCATGAACTTGAATGGCATGTCAAGGAGAGTTACCGCCTTTGAATAGCAGAAAAGAATGAACAAAGAGATACCCATTACTTCGATTCGGACGAGCAAACTCAGTTCGCGATGTCACAAGACATCTCTGACTACACGGGGGCTATTGCCATGGAAACTGACCAGAGATTGCATGACTCCCCACTTGACGAAGGCTTAGCAACTATATGCGCAATCCATAACGCGAGGTCGAGCGTTCCCGATTACATATCGGCCTCTTTATAGGGCCTGGAGACTTAGCAAGGTCTCGGAGTGGTTGTCTAGTTGAACCTAGCCCGCAGATCAACCCAACTGAGCCTTTCAGGTATACAACTGCGAATACACTAAGAAATAGCCGGAATATCTGCATCACAATCAAAACTCCATGATATTCATCTCTTCATAAACAAAGCCGACTCTAATAACGCGTAGATGGGGTCTATATTTAATACATCTAAGCCTTCTCCAGCAGGCTTGTTCCGGACATCTCCTCAGGCTGCTCGATGCCCATGGCAGCGAGGACAGTCGGGGCAACGTCTCCAAGGACACCACCCTCCTTCTTGAGGCTCCAGCCCTCGGGGGCGTTGGCCATGATGAATGGAACCTTGTTGGTAGTGTGAGATGTCTTGGGAGTGCCCTTCTCGTTGAGCATCTCCTCGGCGTTTCTAAAGTATGATTAGCATAGGTTCGAGCCGATGGGCGTTATTACAGCACTTACCCATGGTCGGCAGTGATGAACAGCACGTAGCCGTTCTTCTTGCAAGCCTCGTAGATGACGCCAATGGCCTTGTCGGTGGCAGCAACACCCTTGACGGCAGCCTCGTAGACACCAGTGTGGCCAACCATGTCCGGGGGAGCAAAGTTGTTCATGACGAACTCGAACTTGCCCTCGGCAATGCGCTCCTCCATTTTCTTGCCGACATCCGCGGCGCTCATCTCGGGGTCGAGGTCATAAGTGGCAACCTTGGGGGAGGGGATCATGTCACGGACTTCACCAGGGAACTGCTTCTCGATACCACCGTTGAAGAAGAAAGTGACGTGGGCGTACTTCTCGGTCTCGGCGACGTGACATTGCTGGACGTCCTTCTTGCCGAGCCATTCGGCCAGGACGTTGCCCATGTGCTGAGGAGGGAAGGCGACGGGGAAGGTGTAGTCGGTCTTGTACTGGGTCATGGTGGTGATGTGGATGTTCTTGGGGTAAGGGAAGTCGGGCTTGGGGGAGCGGTCATAGTCACCGAGGAGCTGGGTGATCTCACGGACACGGTCGGAACGGTAGTTGAAGAAGAATAGGGTGTCGTCGTCTGGTAAAGTTGTTAGTAATTATCTTGCTGCACGGCGAAGCGTTAGCTTGAGCATACCCTGCACACGTCTCTCCTTGCCGCCGACAATGATGGGCTTCAGGAACTCATCGGTCTCGCCATTGGAGTAACGCTCTTCGATCGTCTTAACGGGGTCTGAGCTGTCCTCGCCCTCTCCGGAAACAACACCCTTCATGGCGACCTCAACACGGTCCCAGCGCTTGTCACGGTCCATGGCAAAGTAACGTCCAACAACAGTAGCGATCTCACCGATGCCAATCTCCTTTGTCTGGTCGAGCAGTTGTTGCATGTACTTGGCGGAGCTCTTGGGATCAGTGTCACGGCCATCGCCGAAGAAGTGAATGAAGACCTGAGGGATCTCCATCTCCTTGGCCACCTTCAGCAGTCCGATGAGGTGAGTGATGTTGGAGTGAACACCGCCATCGGAGACGAGACCCAGGAGGTGCAGACGTCCATTGCCCTCCTTGGCGCGTTTGAAAGAGGCAGCGATGTTGTCCACCTTGTTCAGTTCTCCCTTCTTGAGTGTCTGGTCGATGCGCACACTGTCCTGCCAGACAACACGACCAGCACCAATGTTCAAGTGGCCGACCTCACTGTTTCCCATGAGACCTTCGGGCAATCCGACGGCGAGGGATGAGGCCTCGAGTTCGGTGTAACCTTGGGCGGTCTTCGAGTTGGCTTCGGCGAAGCCCGACATGACCGGAGTCTCAGCGGCTGCGATGGCATCGCCAACCTTTTCAGGTTCGGGGCCAGAGACACCCCAACCGTCAATTACAACTATATAGCGATGTTAATGGAGGTTGTTCGGGTAGCGACAGGATGGAGCGAAGTCAACATACTCAGAACGACTTTCTGGTCAACCTTGGCCATGATGGATAACTGGCTTGCAATCTCCTAAGAGCTGGTCAATTGACGGATCCAGATGGTATGATCCGAGTCGAGAAGGAAATGTGAACTTACAAAAATGAAATAATCAAGAAAGAATAACCTTAAGCAGGAAGAAAAAGAGCGGGAGTGAAGAGAAAAGTTGAGGAGCCGAAAGCTGTCTGTCCGGTGAGAATTAACAGCTATAGAACGTTGGAGGGGCTCGCTTTAGTTCTCTTTTCCGCTTTTTTCTACGTCACTACTCCTTTTGCGCTTTGCTCTTCCGTTCTCGACCGCGTTCCGGCTCTTCCCTACTTTCGGGTGTCAACATTGCCTTGCTATCACAAAGCCCTGTTGAATCAGTATTTTCCCGCTCCTGGTTCGCTCAGTTGGGATCGCATCTCCTGTTCGCGTTGGCGATGTCGTCCAGGTCGCCCACAGCCATCACTCCAGGTCCAAAATCATCTGCGCCTGATACCCCCGTCGTCAGAGATGCGCCCACAACACCACAGGCCGTCCCTTTCCCTCCTCCGCAGACATTCGACTTCATCCCGCCATTACATGGCCTGATCCTCCGACTCCTTTCTCCCCAGACAAGTGGCGAAGGGGCAACCAATGCCCAAGGAGCTGGCAGCAACGACGAATCTGGGCCCGGCCAGGGACAGTCTCAACCCCAGCCAACTTCAGGTGTCGGCAATGATAGTAGCACTGCTGAATTGTTAGGAGCTGTCTCGTCCTCAGCGCCCGGCCCCACATCTGCTGCTGCTGATATAGCTGCTTTGGGGTCGAATCTGTCTCCACCTCTGGACATCAAGAATCTTCCCAAGGAGGTCAGCTCGATCAAGATTCGGATACAAAAAGCACAGGCAGTTGTGGCGAACCTACCTGATGTAGACCGCACGGTCACCGAGCAGGAGATGGAGATACAAGAACTCGAAGACAGGATCTTGAGGCTCAAATCGGTCATTTCGGACTTTGGAAGAAGGGCGAACAATGCAATTGCGGGGGAACCCAAGCCTTCCGGCTCGTGAGAGCCGTCGAAGAACGTGAGCAATACCTCATGAGAACGGCTTGGAAGTTTAGATGTGGCTTTCTGGAAAGCGACCGAGAGAAGCGATGCTATCCCCAATGCTCGTCGACTTACTGCGCTCGCCAAATAGGAGTGGCTTATGTACCCAAACAAGCTCTTGGGATTCAGACGGCAATTCGCCCCTGGCTAAACCTATAATGATGATCAAGCGATTTGTGCTTCGGACGGTATAAGGCCAGACTAGAACCTTGAATGTTCCGCCCTTAAGTCTTGGTCACTGAGCCATCTCGGACCTCAACCCCATTGATGCGGGCTGGCTATGAAGCTGGCACAATTATTCCCGGGAAAAAATCCTATAGTTTCTGGTGAAGCAGCCAGAGCCAGGAACAGTCGCACTTGAGCTGAACCTCCAGGCTTGTGCGAGGGACTGTACCTGGGGTATACTGATGACTGACCCCTCCAGAGCCACCGCGGTCCTCATTCTTCATTACCTTGGGCGCACCAACATAAGATGAAATGCTTGCTTCTACTCAATACTAATGCCATCAATTGGCCTTTCTTTCAAGAAGTGATCTGATCTGCATTTGTAAACGTAAAACGCGAGCTGTATTAATGCTTTCTGTGAGCGCTACGGGCCGGTGAAAAAAGAAACTCCGATATCGCGGTCCAAGTCGCCGCTTGCTTTTTAAGGTCCAGATTCCTGAGGCAGCTTCTTCTACCCCACCATCTTTTTTTTCTTTCTTCCCGTCCTTCTTCCTCCTCCCCATCCTCTTCTCACTTCAATCTCTCTCCTCTCCCTTTTTTCTAAACTCATCCTCATACACAATCTCATAATGGCCAGCTACGCTCTGTCCGAGTCCCACCGGGCTGTAAGTCCTCCCTTGACCCTCAACCGAAACAGCGAGAGATCTTTTCCGGAGCGTTACTGACTCACCGGTGTAGCAAATGGAGGACCACCTCGTCACCGCTGATCCTGAGGTCGCTAAGATCATGGTATGTAGCTATTCCAAGTCAATAGTGCCTTGAATTGCGAATTGCAGGATGTCTGACTTGGTTGGTTGTGACAGGAAAATGAGATCCAACGTCAGCGTGAATCTGTTGTCCTGATTGCCTCTGAGAACTTCACTTCCCGCGCTGTTTTCGACGCTCTCGGCTCTCCTATGTGCAACAAGTACTCCGAGGGTTACCCCGGTGCTCGTTACTACGGTGGAAACCAGCACATCGATGCCATTGAGCTTCTCTGCCAGTCCCGTGCCCTAAAGGCCTTCAACCTTGACTCTGAGAAGTGGGGTGTCAACGTTCAGTGCCTCAGTGGTAGCCCTGCCAACCTGCAGGTCTATCAGGCTCTCATGCGCCCTCATGAACGTCTCATGGGTCTCGATCTCCCCCACGGTGGCCATCTGAGCCACGGGTACCAGACCCCTGCCAGAAAGTGAGTCCGATTGCACAATATAATTTTTGTAAGTCGCTGCTGACTTGGCTCCGTGTAGGATCTCTGCCGTCTCTACTTACTTCGAAACCCTCCCCTACCGTGTCAACCTCGAGACTGGCATCATCGACTACGACACCCTTGAGGCCAACGCTGAGCTCTACCGCCCCAAGTGCCTGGTCGCTGGTACCTCCGCCTACTGCCGTCTGATTGACTATGCTCGCATGCGCAAGATCGCTGACAAGGTCGGTGCCTACCTTATCGTCGATATGGCTCACATCTCCGGTCTGATCGCTGCTGGTGTCATCCCCTCTCCCTTCGAGTACGCCGATGTTGTCACCACCACCACCCACAAGTCTCTCCGTGGTCCCCGTGGTGCCATGATCTTCTTCCGCAAGGGTGTCCGCAACACCGACCCCAAGACCGGCAAGGACATCCTCTATGACCTCGAGGGTCCCATCAACTTCTCCGTCTTCCCCGGTCACCAGGGAGGTCCCCACAACCACACCATCACTGCCCTGTCTGTTGCCCTCAAGTACGCCGCCACCGAGGAGTTCAAGCAGTACCAGGAGCAGGTTCTCAAGAACGCCAAGGCTCTCGAGTCTGAGTTCAAGGCTCTTGGCCACAAGCTCGTCTCTGACGGTACCGACAGCCACATGGTTCTCGTCGACCTCCGCCCCAAGGCTCTGGACGGCGCTCGTGTCGAGGCTGTTCTGGAGCAGATCAACATTGCTTGCAACAAGAACTCCATCCCCGGTGACAAGTCTGCTCTCACCCCCTGCGGTATCCGTATTGGTGCTCCTGCCATGACCAGCCGTGGTATGGGCGAGGAAGACTTCAAGCGCATCGCTCGCTACATCGACCAGTCAATCAACCTGTGCAAGAAGGTCCAGGGTGAGCTGCCCAAGGAGGCCAACAAGCTCAAGGATTTCAAGGCCAAGGTTGCCTCTGAGACTGTCCCCGAGATCCTCGAGCTCCGCAAGGAGGTTTCCCAGTGGGCCAGCTCCTTCCCTCTCCCCGTCTAAGCGGGTCGATATCACCTGGGGTCAACCCCCGCAGCTTGGATATGATACCAATTCTCGTTTGTTTGCTACTTTGTTTCATTATTTTCTTTACGAGTTCAACATCATTGCGCATAAAATCGGGTTGCAGGGAGTGTTTTAACGGGGTTTACGGGTCTGCTTTTTCAACCTTACGCGGTCACGGGACATGGATATGCATGAGCATGTGAATAAAAACATAGCACTGGGATGGCTTCTTCAACACCTTCTTCAACAGGAAAAGTTTGCCGTGATCCCAAAGGCTTTAACCGCCTTTGGCTTTTGCTATACTGTCTTTTACAGACAGCTACATTACATTACAACTAATGAATACATGAATCAATTGACAGAGTCAATATTGACATTTGACCATCGAGTATATGACCAGTCCTGTAGTTCATGGTAGAAGTCCAAGCAGCTATTCAAAATAGTGTATATTGTCTACTGCGTCCTGCCAGGACCCAGGAGTATGACGTCGATCAAGCCGGAATCAAAGCTCAACCCTCTCATCATCGACCGGCGCATCATCCAGCCCTTTGACCTCCCCATCCTCATCCTGATCCTCCCAGGACCTCGCAATCAATGCAGCAACATTTTTCCCCATCAACGCGCTCGTCTCCATTGTCGAAATGAAACTCTCAATCCCGCCCGTATACCAAACACTAGGAGCCAGGATCGGATCCTCAAATGTGACACGCGGATACATGAACGGGTACGGGTGCCAGAATTTCTCGTAGAACCAACTTACGTCTTCCTTGGGGATGTCGCCGATGACGGAGTAGTCAGGGTCTGACCCTGAGTTTGCTGATGTTGAGTCGGATTGTTGGATGCCTAGGATGTCGCTGATGAAGTTTGCTGTTGGGCGAGCGGGCGAGAAAATCTTGTAGACATAGTGCGTTTCCTTGTTCTCGGTGCTCACCGTGCGGAGGGTACTTATGCTCCAGAATCCGGCGGGCCCGACGCCTTCTTCTGTGTCGCCGAGGTCTGTCCCCCGTGGGAGCGTGGTGAGGATCGTCTCGGGTGTATGCTCCGATGGACCCTTGAGGTTGAAGTACTTCCAGGAGAGGCGGTGCGGAGAGGAGAAGAGGGTTACGTGCAGGGTTTGGAAGGGGATTGTGTCGGGCGTGTGTTCAAGTGGAGGGTTGACGGTGAGGCCCGAGTACTGATATGGAGCTGCGATGACGACTTCGTCAAAGTCGGCGGTGTGGATCCGTTTGAGGCGCTGGTCCGAGAAGTCGAGGGTTACGGTGTTTTTGTCCACGTTCCGTGTGATGGTGCTTACGGTGTGGTTGAGGCGGAGGTCGACGCCAGCGGATTTGAGCATCCCATCGAAGATGCGCCAGTTTCCGCCCTCAATGGCTACGGCGCCGTCTGTTGCCATGCAGACCATGGTTTCGAGGCCGTGGATCAAGGGTATGTTCTGCCCGTAGTTGACCCGTGTGCTGGCCTGGATGATTTCACGGGCGAAGTCATCGCCAACGCTGTTTTTCGTCAAGAATGTGGCTCCCGGGGTGGATGTGGCATCTAAAAGTCCTACTGAGGCAGCAGCTGCAGTAAGAGACTGGAAGGGGAACATTGGCTCGTTGTAGAGCTGGAGGAACTTGTTGACGGTGCTCTTCATCAGGTTCTGGGTCCGCACCGGGGCCAAGCCATATCGCCAGATGAGCTTTGCAATATTCCACCAGCTGGAGGACTCTTCCATCACGAAGACAAACTCCTTCCCATCCCAGACGCCGAGAACTTCTGCTGTCTCATGGGGGCGCTCATAGCCGGCGCTCTTGACACCGAGGCCAAGATCTTTGGATGCATTGACGAGGTTGTAATTCACTTCGACGAATATCGAAGCCCCAAGCTCAATGGGATAAGCTGGGTTATCAAACACATTGACTGTCGTTGAGCGGCCTCCAACATAATCAGCACGCTCGAAAACAGTAATGTTGAGTTGAACGCCTTGTTCTTCAGCATACTTTCGCAGTGAGTAGGCGCTGGATGCACCAGCGGCACCAGCCCCTAAAAGTCCTGTTAGACTGTCTGATAGTCCACGCGGTGGAAGGGTCTCACCGATGATTGCAACCCGTTTAGGGAGGGGTTCAGCGGACTCCGAAGCTTCAGCTGGGCTAAGGGATGATTGGACGACACCTCGAAGCTTGGGCAGTGGAATGAAGCCTAAAGCTGTGGCATATAACAGGGCCCAGATGCAAAGACACCAGCTAAGGGCTTTGGATCCGGAGAAAAGATTCATGGTGAATTAATTGAGTGTATTTAGGGGTACTAGCAGTACTTAGGCTGAGCTGGTCGAGCGCGTTTTCCGAGTCGATGATTCAAGAGTGGATTCAGATCATTTCAAGTTTCGGAAGCTCAGGACAGCTTCTATTATACGGTTAATAGTATACTGAGGTTGGCAAACAATTTGAGGATAAGACAAAGGTGAGTTGGCTGAGGTTGAAGATGACAGGAGCTGTCACACCATAGCCTCATAGCCGATGTACAGGAGCTGCCGATATTGCGCTAGTCCATAGCTGGTATAGCGCATCCCGAATTCCATTATCGCTTATCGCCCAGGCCTAAATTTTTTCCTTGTATACGCCCAAGAGGGACAACGCAACGTACTCCATATTCTTTTCAGGTACACGACCTTTTTCTGCAACTTAGCAAAGATATTTTGTCGCCACATACAATTGAACCTCGTACCCTCAACGCTCCTGCAAATTTGTCATCACAGCAATGGATCCGTATGATAGTGAATCTTCTGGGTTTGAGGATGAGGGGGACTACACTGAGACCGGAGTGGTCCTGGGTTATGCTTCGGAGGAGATAATAGAGGACCCAGTCACGCACCTGGGTGGCTGGCCGGTATGTCGATCTCCTTGTCTCATGTAAACGCTGACTCTTTCTCCCTCATACTGACCGTCGATATAATAGACATGGCTTGACGGCGCTACCCCGCCTCCCGGCGACTTTGCGAAATGCAAAGTCTGCAACCAGCCATTGCTCCTCCTACTTGAAATAGACGCCGAATTATACGAGCATTTCCCCGATGCCGACCGACGCCTCTATATTTTCTCATGCCCCCGCAAAGCATGCAACCGCAAGCCTGGTAGTATCAGGGCCATCCGAGCAACACGGAGCCACAAGAGCCACCAGCCGCCGCAGAAAGTAGAGAAGCAGGAACCGGAGAAGAAGGAGGTTGAGCAGAAGCCACAGGCACCCAAGCCGGATCTTGGTGCGAGTCTGTTTGGAGGTTCCCTCGTCAACAGCGTCTCTGCAAACGCGAACCCGTTCTCATCGAAGCCGTCGGCCACACAAGGTGCCAACCCATTCGCTGCCCCGGTTGCCAGCCCAGCTCCAGCTCCAGCTCCAGCTTCCGCCCCTGCTCCTGTAAAACCCGCAACCACCCCTAACGCCCTCGCCGAATCCTTCGCCGACAAAGTCCGCGTCTCCTCCCCTCCACCATCCACCGAACCCACCGGCCCCGTCACCCCCTGGCCCTCGCAATCCGAATTTCCAACTCCCTACACGAACTTCTACATCGACGCAGAGCGTGAAACTCTCTCCCGCCCCGCAACACCCAAGATCCCCGACAATGTCACCATCGACACCGAAGATGCCGAGGGTACATCCGGTGGCGGCGTCGACGTAAAAGACGCCTTCGAGTCTGAGATCGACAAAGCCTTTCTGAAGTTCTCTACACGCCTCGGACATAACCCGGAGCAGGTCCTGCGGTATGAGTTCCGCGGGACTCCGGTTCTCTACTCGCACACGGACGCCGTGGGGAAACGGCTGCATGATGCTACGAATAACAGATTTGGTGGTGTGACGACGGTTTCGAACGGCGTGGGCAGCCGTATGCCGAGGTGTGAGTCCTGCGGTGCTGAGCGCGTATTTGAGGTGCAGCTTGTTCCGCACGCGATCAGTGTCCTTGAGGATGGGCGTGCGGGCGTTGGGCTTGGGAAGGATGATGGCGGGATGGAGTGGGGGACTATCATTATGGGTGTTTGTAGTCGAAACTGTGGCCCTCGCGAGGTCGGTGTTGTTGGGTATAGGGAAGAGTGGGCGGGTGTACAGTGGGAGGAGACGAAGTGATGAATAATGCTGATATCTTAACGTTTTAATGTTGATGACTGAGATTCTAGCAGCATTTACCGAATACAGTTGCTGAACGTCTCAACTGGTGTTTACATATACTGCGACAACATGCGTACAGCGGGGTATAAATCGTAGTCAATTTGATAGGATATCCTTCAGACTGTCTCGAGGTAGATACAAGGTGGCGGAAATAGGCTATCCTCTAAAGGTTAGGTATACTTAGAAAAGGAACATGACATGACTCGATCATGAGAAGCAAATTCAAAACGCCAAAGTGCGCCGGGTCCAGACTTCCGCCCATCCTTCCCATGCTGGTCTATTCCCCGTCATCATCATTTTTGGGCTTCATGCTGGCTCATCTCAACTCGTCGCTTCGAACCGGGACAGTCCGTTTTGTTTCAAGTCTCGGAGAGAAGACTGGTACGTTTCAAGATCAGTTAGATCTTGTGCGGAGTTATTAGCAGTAAGGATTTCCTATGGTTGTTTTAAACAGAAAGAGGCGCTTATGCGGCCTGCTCGAATCCCCGGCGGATAACACGGCCGAACATCTCCATGCCAACGCGCTCGCTCTTGACTTCGCTGCGAGCCTCGTTCTCCTTGTTCGTGGGCACACGGATGATGGTGTTGTCGCCCGAATTGTCGACCTCCCAGCTGCACACCTCGGTAACGAACTTCTCCAGAGACTCGCGGTTCCTGACATCGAGCCACTGCTCGAGGACCTCAGCGTTGATCTCGCGGAAAGCCTTGCCGACCTCAACGGCGATGCGGATGCGGACGAGCTCCTCGAAACCAGCGACGTCGGCAACAAGGTCGGCGTACAGGTCATCGGAGTTCAGGGTAGACCAGAATTGAGCATACTGGGCGGACTCGAGGAGCGAGGAAAGGCGAGCGAGCTTCTGGACGGATTCGACAAAGTCGGAGGATTGTGCGGACTGGGCCTCGGCCTCAGAGGCAGGGAAGGGCTGAGTATAGGCAGGGAGGAGAGCGAGGCAGAGGGAGAAGGCGGGAGAGGGGAAGACGGTGAGCGCCTTGACGAGGACGTTGGTGACGGTCTCGGGCTGGAGGAGGTGGGGGTTGAATTGGTAGCTGCGCAAGAGAACGCTGTTAGCAGGTGCAAGGGACGCATTCGAGACTGCATTCTGCATTTATGAGGGGCTTTTCAGAAGAATTGACGCTCAACATGCCCAAATTTGGGTCTCAGGTAATAGGAAACGTGATAATAAGGTATGAATTCTGCATCATTCAAGCCTGAACCAGCTTGTAGGTCCGCAAGGGGTTGGGTTGCTGTTTGATAGGTATGAAGCTAGGGCGCACTCACAGCTTCAGCAGAGCCAGGTTGGCATAGCAGTCAAAAGTTCGGTCCTCGCACTGTTGCACGACGTAGTCCTGGAATACTGTGGTTGTCTCGGGGTTATATCGGTCAAGGCCGCTGAGGATGGCATCGATGTTGGCCGGCCGTGTGTCGCACCTGTCGAAAGCGACGCCCATTTTTTCGGATGTAGAGTGGTAGAAAGAAGGGGAGGAGGAAGGCGACCGTGCGGGAGAAGGGCGAGGAGGTGGTGGATTCGAGACTTGATTGATCGTTCTTCGCAAATGCGGGACAAATTTGGATGAATTTTGATTTAGTGCTCTGCTTGTGTGGGTTGTTCCGAGATCCGGAACAACTTTCTGCAAACGGGAGGTTCCTCCGACTGGCATTGTAGATCGGCCTGTTGCTTCTTCTGTTTGGCTGCCACTTTCAATAGTCGATCATTCCGCATTGCTTGTGTTGCTTTGAGGGGAAAGTGCCATTACAGGCCGAGTTACAATCTAGATATAAACCCCTCTTTCCTCCGTGTTCCATTGGTACATCTCCATCAACCGAGTCAACAATGCAGTTTCTGACTTGCTTTCCCAGGGCGCTGTGGGTCCTTAGCTGCGCTATAGTTGCCACAGCTCAGATCGATTATTCTCAATATGTCAATCCTTTTATTGGGGCAGAGGGCCCGTTTCCTGGTCAAGGGTACGGTGGAGGCGACATTTTTGTCGGTGGTGCTCGGCCCTTCGGAGTAGCCAAAGTTGGAATCGACACAACCGCCGCAAACTGGAGTGTTGCTATGCTCAATGGCGGCTGGACTCCAGATGGAAATGTCACCGCAATAAGTAAGCATCCTGGCCTGCATTAAAGGCCTTGTTGTGACTCTGGTCTAGCAATGATGCATGAGAGCGGCACTGGAGGCGCGCCCAAATATGGAATCATCCCACAGATGCCTTTGACATCCATTAGCCCTCCGGTCAATATACTCGATAACCTGACATATCACCAACCGAGGGTATGTTTTTCTTGACGCTATAGCATCAGCGCTCACATCTGTAGATCGGTCAAGATACGGCCAGTGTAGGGTACTTTAAGACGCAGCTGCAAAATGGCGTTCAGATAGAGCTGTCTGCCTCTCGTCATGCTGGTATCATGCAGTACCGTTTCCCTCATGGGGAGAAACATGTCTTAGTCGACGTCTCACATGTACGTGTTAACCGCGGTGCAAGATTCGGAGCTGACAGTTCTAAGTACCTTCCAGGATCTCCATTTGATCCAAATGGCCAATTCTACGTTGGTGGAGAAATTCAACTTCATGAAAGTGGGCAGTCATACTCCGGATACGGGACATACATTGGAGGCTGGAATAACGGTGAAGATGGCGTAGATATTGGTGAAGGCTATACTAATGCTGATAGGCGCACCATTCACCGTCTATTTCTATGGTGAATTCGATATCAAACCCGAGTCTGCTCAAGTCTTTAGAGGACCAAATACAGATCCAATGCGAGGATCCCAAGGCCTCGCAAATGGGCAGCCGAGCTTTCCTATCTACGACAATTCCACAGACAAGGAATCATCCGGGCCGATGAACGATCGTGTTGGTGCGGTGTTTAGCTGGAACCCAGACACAGAGGCTCGCATCATTTCGAAGGTTGGCATTTCTTTTATCTCCGTTGAAAAGGCGCGGGCTTTCATTCGCTCTGAGATCCCTTCGTGGACACTGAGCGATACAGTCGAGTCGGCTGTCAAAGAGTGGAACGAGGACGTTTTCAGCAAGATCCAGGTGGCGCTCGATGACACCGCAAACTTGACGAATGTGAGGCTACTGTACAGTTCGCTGTACTTTATTCACCTCATGCCATCCGATAGAACAGGCGAGAATCCTCTCTGGGAATCTGACGAACCATCGTGGGATGATTTCTACACACTTTGTTAGCAGTCTCAGCAAACATGATCCCAGTCGCTAACTTTCGCAGGGGATATATTCCGATGCACTGTTAGCTTCTACCACATCTTCCAGCCCACTTACTACGAGTCCATGATCCGCGGCTTGATCGATATATGGAGGCAAGTCTCTACCCACAGCAAGAGGCAATGCGACTAATCTTTGAAGACACCAAGGATTTCTTCCAGACGGCCGCTCCGGCAACTGGAACGGCCTGGTGCAAGGCGGCTCAAATGCCGACAATGTGCTAGCCGATGCCTACGTCAAGGGCCTTCGCGGGGCAATTAACTGGACAGACGGCTACGCCGCCATGAAGACCAACGCCGAGAAAGTCCCATACAACACCTACGACCCCACGGACTTCACAGCAAGCACAAAAGAGGGCCGCGGCGCCCTGCTAGACTGGCTCGAGCTCGGCTACGTCTCACAGGACAGAAGCACTCGGTGTATCTCGCGGACGGTTGAATATAGTCTGAATGACTTCGCGCTGAGCCAGGTTGCTGCTGGCGAGATGCCCGAGGATCGGGATACCTATCTCCGTCGCTCGGCTGGATGGCAGAAGATATGGAATGCCGAGGTGGAAAGTCTGGGCTTCACGGGATTTCTGGCGCCAAGATTCTCGAATGGAGAGTTCAATAACTCGGGGTATGATCCGCTTTACTGCTATGAGTGCGAGTGGCATGCGTATACATATGAAGGTGTTCCTTGGGGTGAGCTGTCCCTGCGCCATAGCCCTAACGCGCCTAATAAGTGCGGTATAGAATACTCCTTCGTCATTCCCCATGACATGAAAACCCTAATCGACCTCATGGGTGGACCTGAGACGTTCGAAGCTCGTCTTGACCTCGTGGTATTACTATACCGTTCATCTCCCATATGAGCAGAACAAACCGTCTAACAGCTAAAAGTTCAAACCAAACACCTCGGTTCAACCGCTCGGCCCCAACGGCGCAGGCATCACAACACTCATGAATATTGGGTATATACGTTCCTTATCTGGGGTCACCCCACTTGACCTATATTACACACCAATTGCAGACACAAAGTAAATGCTAACAAGTTGTCCACTGAAGAAACGAACCGGACTTCGCCACGCCCTATCTATACAACTACATCAACAAACAATACAAGAGCGTCCAGCGTTCGCGAGAACTAGCTTACCAATAGTATGTCTCCCCCCTCCCCTCATTCTCTTTCTTCAGCTACAACCATCCCATAATCTTCCCCCACAACCCTTACGAGTTGAAAAGATATTAATAATCTTCCCAGCTTTCATGACGCCCCCAACGGCCTCCCCGGCAACTCCGACGCAGGCGCCATGAACACCTGGCTCCTCTGGCAGATGCTCGGCATGTACCCACTCGTAACAACAAACGTCTATCTCCTCGTCTCGCCATGGTTCCCAGATCTCAATATGACGATCAATGGCGACAAGAATCTCCGGATTATAGCAACGGGGCTAGAGGACGGGATTTTCGTGCAGAGTGTTTGGATTAATGGGGCGCTGTGGGAGAAGAATTGGTTTGAGCATGAGGATGTGATGGTGGATGGGGGCGTTATTGAGTTTGAGCTTGGGGGTGAGATGAAGATGTGGGAGGTAGATGTGCCGCCTTCGTTGGGGCATGTGGAGTTGTAGGTCTTCCCTCCCCTCTTTTGCTACCCACGTATCTACTTTCATGCAAGTGGCAATAAGCAAGAAGTATGAAGAAATAAGCGAGTGGTATATGCGTTGAACCCTAGACGCCTTACATCCGCGACCAGCTCCTATAGCGAGTGAGAGAGATCTATAGAGTACAGGGAACCGGTACACTCCGCACAATCGTGCGCTATCCTTATCGGGCAATTAGGATGGAACAACACCTTGGAGAAAAGGAGGCAAGAAGGTGCCTGCGACGCGGGGGATAACAAGGCAAGCTAAATAAAACAAGCCTAGAAAACAAACTCATAACAAGCGAAATGGTATATACAGAGAAGGGTGGGAGATAGAACAGTGTCGTGGGCCAAATATAGGAAGGAAGATGGCTAAATATGAGGAGGAGCAAAGGGAGATGGGGTAAGATTTGCGCCGAGGAGAATCATGAGTCCAGTGGAGTCTAGACTCGACCACAACAGAAAACTTGCGGAGAAAAATCGAGAACTGAGGCTGCCCCGCGCGAGATTCGCCAGCAAAGCCGACGCGAGGGTGACTGACTGGCTTAAGTTTGTCCTACAGCTCGTATGCAGGTACTGGTACAGACTGCGAGGGGGACGCCCTTGCAGGCTGGAGGTGATCGAGACCGACATCGGTGGGTGAAGGGGGAGCGAGCATTTCTTTTTATCGCATGGTTCGTGAGTCTATCTATGCCTTGCGGCAGGTAAGGCTCACTACTGTACGGGTTGGTACCCTCCGTGTTTCCATTCGCTCTGCTTCCAGTTGGTTTGGAAGTTGTTCATTTCATTGCGTTCGGTGTTCCACTTGGCGTCGTCGAGGGCGTTCTCGAGGCGGCCCTTCTTGCGTTGCCGGATAAAGAAGAAGATGAACAAGGCGATGAGAATCGCTCCGGCAGCTGCAGCACCGCAGTACACGCCGATCTTTGCACCGCTAGGTAATTCGTTCCATTTGTCGGCTAGGGACTTTGCTGGGGGCTTGTTGATTTCCTCCAGCGTAGTCGAGTTACCTCTGATGGTATATAAGCATATTGTACACATTGCATGGGGTCAGAAGACTTACGAAATCACGTTGATGCTTTCCCATAGACCAGAGTCATCACCGTATTCATATTCTTTTCCAGTATGGAAGTCGTGCACGCGGACTTGAGAAACAACCATGGTAAACGGTCCATCATCGTAGTTGACGGGGCCTCCAGCCCATTCGATTGTTCCTTGTGCGTTATCGGGGTCACCTGCAGGCCAGACACCTATACGGACATTGCTAGGCGTCTGCGGGAACGTGCTGTTGCCGGTGGTTTTGTTCTTCGCCTCGTCGTATGTGAGCGTGCGAAACAGTTTCTGGTCCACCCACCACTCAATCTTGTTCTGATCCCAGTAGGTGGTATAGTTGTGAAACTCGGTATCGGCATTCTCGATCTTGAAGAACTCGCCGTTCTCATAGTCCGTGATTCCCTTGCTGTAGTAGTTGGTTTGAATCTCCGAAGTATTGTACCCAACCCATTCCCAATCAATCTCGTCCAAGTCGTCCGACTGCAGGACAACACTGCTGACAATACCTGGCCCCGCGGCCATCTTGACGTGCGACTCAACAATGCCGAAGAAGATGTAGAAAGTGGATTGGATCGTCGGGGACTCGAGTTTCTTCGCGATTGTGAATTCGGCGCCCTCGTCGCCGTAGTTGATGACACCATTGGTGGTGTTCCAAATCTTCTCGTCCATGGTTTCGTTGAAGTACCAGGTATAGTTGGTTCCTAGCGCAGGGTTGGGGTCGCAATCCTCTCCCAGGGTGGGATTGCAGTGCGTCCATGTCTGGGCAAAGACAGGAGCGACACTGGCGGCCAGAAGGGCCAGATTTCTAAAGAGCGTCATGGTGAACAAGAGCAAGCTCTACGGAAGAGCTGTCGAAGGAGTATTGGAACGATTGTGGTACGGCAGGTGCAGACCGGGGATCGTGTTAGCCTGTGCCGAGATAAGGCAGTAAAGGGGCGATTGCCCGGAAGGAGCGACAGTTCGTGGGCGGGGGATAAAAAGGAATGGACGTGCGAACGAAACGCACGAGATGGAATTGAAACGCCCACTCAATTGAGAGGTTTGAACGAGGTTGAGGAGGAGAAACAAGAGAGGGGATCGAGAAGAAGAAGAGCAGCAGAGCCAGGCAAGGGAGGACCTCCGCCCAGGCACGGCACGCACACACACTCGCACTTGGCAGGCTCCGAAAGACATTGGCAGCAATGGGTCTGGTTGGATGAAATTAGTCAAATGTTTTCAGACTGAGTATTTTTAAACCTATCAGCTAGCCGCAAAAGAGCAATTCTGCGAGTCGGTCGAGGTATGGAGCCTGGAGTGTTTGTTTCTGCAGCGGAAGGCGTTCAGGGGTAGCCCAGATTGGGAAGCTTTCCAGCCATCACTAGTCCTCTCGAGGCTACGCTCTGATACTTGGCTTTTATCCTAACCTCCTCTGGCAGCTGCGTGTGGATCAGCGGGGAGATCCAGCACCAGGGGACCAATCACTCTCGCAGGGGTAGAACCGTCCCAGCAAGGAACACGCGCTTAGTCAGGGCACAACACGAAGTTTACTGATCCCCTCAGACCTTAGACTCCAAACACATCCCTTGTTCTGGCTTCAAATCGGGGGTCTAGTCCAGGTTGGACTGCATCCAAGACACGGAGATGATTCTCATTCAGAGAAACTTAAAGAAAGCCTTGCTTTTGATATAAGTGAAACACTGTGGGTTGCACATGCTCCTCAAAATTCTTTGGGGTACAATCCACAGACAACATCCAATGGTGATTGGCCCGATAACAGTCCACTCGCCAATCCTTTTGGTCGCTGCTCTTGGCCCATTGCTTCCAAGATAATAATCCATGGTAAATGAGACCCGAGGGGCTTGTCTTGCTTCAAGCCCACAGCGAACGAGTGCGAGTGCGACATTTCTCGTCACGGCATCCGCGGGCTCTTGGCCTCTGGGCTTCTCCCTGGCTTTTCCTCGACGTCGGCAACGTCACACGAATCAACGGAATCGTTATCAACGGAGTGTTTTTATCAGTGGCAAATTACGGAGTACAGAGCAGATCTGACTGAAGACTGATTCATGCAACTGGCGATGACGATCCCAGTTCTCCGATGATCGATCCACCCAATGGCACCCAATAAGTAACGAGGGCGAAATCCCTCCGTGAAACAGTCAACAAAATTAATCGTTGATAGTCACCAGCTGCGATGCATTGGTCGTGTGAACAGAGCTCAAATCGAGACTCGAGATTCTCGACTCGCGCCGGCCCTGTGGCACGACGCTAGCCAACTCCACCAGCAATTCCGAGCGTCATCCAAGTTGCGAAGGCTTGGACGCGGGCTTTGTTGGATGGATGTATTTTTGTCAAATCATCTCGGCACAAGCCGTGAGGCGTTCGTGACTGCGTCATGGCGTGGCTCTGGATGGAACTATTTCAGGGCTTCAAGCCCCTATTTAGTTGGAGGGCGAGCGTTGATATCACTCGGATCCCGCGGATGCTCATTTCCGTGATATGATCGCATCCAAAAATAGATGCATCTCAACTTTTCCACCACGGGCCATGCTTCTCGTCTTTTTTATGTTGCCGTAGTACTCACTGGGGCGTGGACAACTCCATCGACTCTACGGCCAAAACAGAATGTCAACTCTTTGTGCTTTGACCAGGATTGAGTCTTCTCTTACTCTGCTGCCTAGTCTACCTGTAGAAGATGCAAGCCCTAAGTTGATACAAAGATACTGGTCAGCCACCACTCCATGGCCAGAGGTCCTTATCTAGAATCTTCGCTTCTTCCATCATATCCTATCCAAACTTCAAAAACCCTCGTGCATCGCTCGTCTTCACTGATATGTACAATCTTCCTCTCGACTCCTTCACAAACAAGCTATCTCTTCACGCTGTGAATAAAGGACTCCCGCAACGCCCTGTTTAAATGTCTCTCGCCCCCATCTTCTCACATCTCACGATCTTTCTTTCCCACCCCGTCGCCTGCCTGCCCCTTAATTCATCATGCCCTAAGTTCCTGTATCCCAGGCTATGCCTGGTTCAACTACGGTGCCATGCTGCTTTTCCTATATTCCATGTGCGCTGATTTCCTTCCACAATCCAATAGAATGTCCCACAGCTGATGTAAGTGCCATGTCAAGCAATCCATGCATATCGGCAAGCTCCCACTAACTTTCATGTCTGCAGGAGGACATTTCACAGGTCGCGAGAAGAGGATGAACGTGATGAAGGCCTGGCGTCGCGTTCCAGTTTATAATAGACGGCGCAGGCTTACATCTAGCCGTCCCCGCCGCGCCGCGAACAATGGCATAGCACACCTGTTCACACCACCCACAACCCTAGATGGCAAGCAAGATATGGGTATGCCCTAATAGCGGAAGCACGATCGAAGACCTCCTCATGGGTCATCACACACTCCGTTGACCATATGGCTGCTCTGGCCATTCCATCAGGCCATATATCCTGTCTTTCGCTGGTCTGTCGTACGAAACGGGATAATGAGACTTCTGAGATATGGACCGAACCGACTACGTCTCGGTCTGCGATGGTACACCGCAGCGACCTGAGCCTTGAGGGGAGATTAACGCAGAGGGAGACAATAGCTCAAGTAAACCAGCCATGGGCAACCATGAGATTCTCGCCGCGCACACAAGAAAGCGTGGGAGGACTTGCGGGCTTTCTACAGTCAGGAGGCCAAGGTCGTCATGTGCCTTGAGTCTACCGCTAGTCGAAAGTCCTTTCTTTTGTTCAGCCCCTAGACCAACATGGTAGTTGTCGAAGCGAAAGACATACTCAGTAGTGCCAATACCCACATTGGGCGTCCGTCTCTTGCGAAGGAGGAGCTGTGCACGTACCACGTACTCATCTAGACGTATGTACGAGTCGCGTATGACGCTGAACATGTGAACTGGGCTGAAAATTACGAGAAGGCATGCTGATACCTAGATATCGAGATTGTCCGATACTGTAAGTGGTTTTATCTCGATAGTTTTTATTGGTTCTCAGTACTGATAAAGTATCATTGCTAGTCTCGCATGCTTGTCGAACTCTTGCAAGACATGCAATGCACATCGAGGTCTTTGTGCGGAAACTGGTATGAGCCCCAGATATATACTCTGCTGGCCACTGCTGCTTTTCACGAAGAGACGTCTACCGGCGACACCAAGCAACAACAGCAATAAGCGGACGAGGACGGCCCATAGAGCGGTGGAATCCGGGACTGATACCTCGACCGATACACATGTCATGTCTCGCGAGAGGTTTGCGGCGCCTCACGCAAACTTTAACAACAGGCTGGTCGCTAAAACCCGGGCGCACATAAGCCCGGCTCTGAACAAAGACGAAGCCGCAACATTCGGTCAAAAGGGCGTGGGTCCAATGGCCCTTGGCACTCTGAATCTCACTCCATCTCACTCACAAGGCACTTGAGCTCTGCGGTACCCTGATATAGAAACTTTTTGTATGGATACGGGAGCACGCGCAAGCACTCTATTGTCTTAACCCTTCTGGAACCGCATACCTGGTAGCAGAGTTCCTTGAGCGCAGGCGACGATATAGTATACTGGTGCGCCTGGGAAATGTCTTCTTCCTCACGAGCAACATGTCCAACCCCGCCCAGACCACCGACTCCACCGCCGCCTTCGGCAGGCGCTGCCCACCGCCACCGCCGACGTCGTGGGCCTCACCAACGTCCTGACGCAGGTGTTGGTGGACACCTACTTCCTGAGCGCCCTCCAGCTCAACTCGGGTTTTTTCGACAACTTCGGGCTGATGAACTCCCACGAAGGCCAAAAAGGTTGAGGTATCCCTGGTGCGGTTCGGGGACCCCTCCGAGAAAGGGCCATACACTTACACCGTCGACGCAGGGCCGACCCTCTGCCATAGCGCTGTCAATACGACCTTAGATTCAATGTTCGAGGAACGTTGAAGGGGGCAGTGTCGGCCTACAAATGAGAGAGACGCCGCGGAACGGCAGATGAAATCCTCAGACGGCATATGATGCAGATAGTTACCTTTCCGACCACGAGGACAACATATAAAACAAGCTTTGATTCCAGTGTCCCTCCACGTCAGTAGCTCTCTTATACCGACAGGGAGATTATCATTGGTGAAAACACAGAGTACTTGCCCAAATCGCGCAATACATGCTCCGGTTGCCTTCGTTATACTAGCGCATCTAGCTATTCTGAGCCTTGGGCTGCCAGATTACAACGACTAGACATGTGTTTTGGCCACGCTGGTGCTACTATGACTGTTACGTGGGCAACTACTCTAGTCTAGCTAGTCTAACTATCTTGATCAGGCCAAGCCGCCTTCTTTCATGAACAACGTCTACTTCTTTCTATGCCCTAACCGTCCGCAAACGAGTCGAGTTAGAGGTGGACAATTTATCCGTCAAGGGGCAGATCCAGGGATCTAGAATATCCTTGAAACTCTATATACCTGGTCCAAGTCGCTCCTCTGGCGCGGAGTCTTGCACTACTGTGAAACTCAAGCTGCCGGATTAAGTTGGCCACCTTTACCATCTTCGTTTGCAGGCTGCCTCACGTCTCATCACGTTCTCAAAGTACACCATCACTTTTATAAAAGCACAGCTAGATACTCGTCAGAACTATAACATTCAAGGAGCCGAAGAAGAAAGTGGCCATGGTAGCGGTTAAGGCGTGATAGCCGTGGTCCTGGTAGTACATATACGCCGCGAGACTCAGTATTAGGGCGTCTAAGGATTCTAGGTAAAGGGTGTCTCGGACCTGAAACATGGGGCAACTTTGCTTGTCTTGCTTGTCTCTTGGGCCTTACCACAAAGCCTTAGAAGACAGTACTCGAGGCTCCCGGGCCCTAGAATCTGGAACAGTTAAATTTCGTGCCCAGAGCAAGGCGCTCATGATGTGCTGCGCCCTTTCTGGGAATCAAACATCCTTGACCAGGGTGTTGTTTTGTCACTTAGGCGGTCGTCGTCCCCAAAGATACTGAACGCACTCGTTCGTCAAATGTGATGGGGTAGGAATGCCGGCTTCGTGTTGGACCAGGCCGTGTCGGAGGAGCACGCTAGACACTGCATATCCTGGGGTGTGATGCACATGTGCATAGGGCTTGATATTATCTTGTCAGATAAGGGATATCTTTGGCTATGAGACGGAATCCTATACGATTCCCACAAGCTGGCTTTATGCCACCCATGCATGTGGTCTTAAACTGCAGGCTTGCCAATAGCACATACTAGAAAGACTACTCACACTAAATTCATCCCATGTGACATCAAGCAACATCATGCCGGCTCTCATGGGAAGTCGCTACTCCGAAAAGCCCTTTAGTTCTGGGAGTCATAGTCCGGAGAACCAGCATGGGAAGCCTTGGCTAAATAACAGACTGGCATGAGGCAAATGCTGCTTCTTCGTTTTCCAATGGATTGACTACAGGAGTACATACAATCAAGAGCCTTCTGCAATACTATGCTGGGCACGACACTCATTCGACGACTACACCTACGAGCCAGCATATCATCTTCAAACAGAGATTCTGTCATTTCGACGACGGTCTTATACAAGCAAGCAATGACGAATCATGGTTCTTGCCCACCTCGCCGCTCCCCTGCCACCCCAGCTGGCGGGGTCAACAACGGTATGGCGTTGGCGCGGCGCAGAGGTAGCATCCATGATTGGCGTCGTTCTTGCGGTCGCCATCTGTATTCCGCTAGTTTGATGGTGAATTCAGTGCTGTAAGAAGGTTAGACCAATGCTTGCCCACGCCCTTGCATATTTTCTCTCGCTCATAGCGCCGTTTAGATTACTCTCATTGCACAGATTATCTCTAGGGAGCTGAAGAAAAAGATAGAGTTGCATCTTGAGTGGATATTATCCAGATTCGAGATCGTTGGGCTTATATCCTACTTCCATTTAGCTCTGCCAGACTAATCACTTCTTATTACTCCTAGCCCCTAGACATCACGGCATCAAGTTGTTTCTTCTGTTTTTTTTTTCTTTTCTTCTTATTTTTGCTCATTAGTCTCGCAAAGAAGAAAGTAAACAAGACAAAAAGTGAATTGCGTGGCTTGCATTTGTGGTGGGTGTGGCTACTTTGGCCCTCTCCTGAATTAGCCCTAACTGAGCCGCCGGGAGTGCCAAACAAAACCACGCCCATGAATTTCAGAGGCATGTTCGCCATGTCAACTTAGAAACTATCCGCTAGGCTAAACCATCTTATCCCAAGTGCAGCTTAGAAGAGCACGGAAATGTGCATTAATCGTCACCTTCTGGCAGTGCGCAAGAAACCACTGCTGAATCAAGACGTCCAGGTACAGGTGCGGCCGCCAGTTATGCGACCATATCGAACTGAACGACCACTAAGCTCGCTGAACAAATCCGGCTATTGAATTGAAATATTGGGTGGCCAAGTATAGGATGGTTTTGATGTTTTCTGGCTCGATGGCTACTATTCCGCTTCGCTGCAGCTCCTTTACTGTGGCGTCGTGGACACGAAAGAGCTCGCTAGTCCTTTCGAGGATTTTGTGTTGACGGAAGCACGGATGATCCCCGGGATTGTTTCGAGGCTCAAGAGGGGATCCTTGTTGGAGGATCGCGCTACTGGTTGGCAGCCATGGTGAAAGGCAAATTGACGGCGGATGATGAATTGCCGGACAGAGATGTAGGCCAGCGTAGCAACCAGCGCAATCAAGGTAGTAGATGGAAATACATGATGGTCACTACTACCATCTGTAGGCCGATTGGTAATGATGAGATTGATGAGAGACGATGAGGTTGTGGTATGACGTTCCCCCACGTGCTAGGCATCCTGCTATGCAGCAGCCTCCCATGTAGTCTTGTCCAAAATGATGCATAGCGCATCATCACAGACATCTTCTCCCTGCTCGACTAGGTATTTTCTCATCTGAGCACACCATGATGTCTCTATATACTTCAACAAGGGAAGGCCTGAAGTGATATAGTCACTCTCAAACTCTGCAGTCAAGTCGTCGAATTCATCGAGAAGAAGTTTCTCTTCATTCTGGATTTCCGCAATATCGTCCTCATCAAACATCATCAGGCTGGATATCTCAGAATCAAATCGGCAGCAGGTATGTGTTAGCCCAAGGTCTGTGAATGCCAGGAGCCGGATAATATCGGTTAAAGCCCCGCCTGCTTCCTGTATCACTGACAAACCAACAATGTCAAATAAGGCATGTAGCACCCGTCCGCGTGTAGTAAAACCAATTTTTTCTCGATTCGACCAATATCATCACCCCCTCTAAACCAACTGTCGCGCATAACGAATCGCAAGGCCATGGATAAACTCAAGCACTCTGCTGTTGTGCAAAAGCAGCGCCAAGTAGACTTTTTGTTGAATCGAAAGGCCTGCTTCATGAAATTTGATAAAGATAGAGAGAGAGAACCAAGGGTAGTCTGAAAGTCTCTCTGAATCCTAGTGCAGCGAGAGGCGTACCACGATTCCCAGACTATCGCTCGTACAATATGAAGACACAGTAGGTATCGTAAAGGCATCTGATTAGTCCGCACTGAAGCATCGAGGTCTGCACCTTTTTCAACAACCCCCATTGCTCGGTCAAGTGTGTGCTGTAGCACATCGTCTCCTGCAAATGAGCGGGTGAAGGAGTTGCCCACTATAGAGTAGCCTCCATAATTATCAAGCTCATCAATGTCCCGAAATCCGGCCTGGTACAGCCGCTCCAATTGACTTGGCCGTAAATCGCGTAGTTGGTAGATAAGACAATCATCATCGAAATACCGGAAGCGCGGACCAATGGCGACACCGCGAGCTTCTAGCTCCATACATATCTCCGCCGCTTTCCGGTCAGGAAGGCGGCCGTTCTGTAGATCGAGCTTGTGCTGCAGATACTCTGGTAAGATGGTTCTGGCGAGCCGTAAAATATGCCCTCCACTGGCGATAAGCGTCTGTGTCAAGAGTGTCTCCATTTTCTTTGATCTTCCCTTGCTGATGATAAATCTCCTCACGGGAGCTCCTATATCGATTAGGACCCGAGCAGCGTCCACGAGATCATTCGCTACTGCGCCACGGAGTAAACCTTCCTTGTGTACCACTTCTATCTCGAGCCCGAGCTTGTACATCGTTGAGATCCCATCTGGCCACAAGAGTGATGCGTAAAGATTGCATACGGCCCTTTCGTGGCTTAGAGCGCACTCTCTGAGAGCACGCTCTAAGGCGTCCTTTGATCATCATAATAGCATAAGATGTTTCCGACAAAAGACAAAGCCTAGTATAGATTAGTGAGTGCCATCCTCCTTTTCTGGCATGTCTAACGTACTGTCTTCGCTCTGACGCCAGAGGTTATTGATAAATCCAAGTGGAGATTGATGCAAATGCCTATCCATCACAAGAGCACCTCTCTCAACTAAGTGCAGAAAATATTTCTCCTTACCATCGAAACTGAAACCGTCGGCTATGTCTAGCGGGCAACCCCTGCGAGCATTAGCCTCATTTAGCGGACATCCTGAATCAGCGAGAAGGTCAATCATAAGGTGACCAGAACCTTTTACTATTAGTCCTCAAATACTGATAGGAAATGACTTGGAACCATACATGTAATAGCGTGGATCCATCCGCCCTCCTATCAAAGGGGCTGGCCTAGCCTTTGTCAAATAAGCTTTGGAATTCTCGAATGATGTTGTTGACATAGGAATTGCCGCGAAATGAACGACGTGTCCCATATTTGGATACGAGGCTAAATCCAGGAGAGTCATCCGGTACAATGCCATGGAAGGCGACATTTGGGGAGATCGACAAGCCATTGGCAGCCCTGGAGATCGTTATCGTTGCCTTGACTGAAAATCCGAGCCAAAGGCTCGCAAATGCGAACTTTTTCGTCCATGATCTGACCATTGT
Source organism: Aspergillus pseudodeflectus (assembly GCF_044049435.1). Classification (NCBI taxonomy): domain Eukaryota; kingdom Fungi; phylum Ascomycota; class Eurotiomycetes; order Eurotiales; family Aspergillaceae; genus Aspergillus; species Aspergillus pseudodeflectus. Next base: position 78,786 of record NW_027263857.1, on the reverse strand, counting down.
AGAGTACCCATGTCGCGGACAAGAACGAGGCACTGGCATCTTCCTAGGAGACGCCACTCGATTATGACAGGTGCAGCCTCCAAAACCCTGCATTCTATCTATTAATCTTGCAGCAGGTGCAGGGAAAGGTTGCTGTTGAGCAAAAGGCGAAACATCTGGGATGGCCAGTTCCTGAAAAATCAGCGCCACGAAGGTCTCGGGTCAAGGTGATATACCATTTGTCCCACGTTCGAGTTATTATGCTCTAGTTTTGTAATAACCAAGCCCTCCAATCTCTGTATGATCTCTGTTTGTTTGCTAAGAGCCAACGTATGTTGTATCTGGAGGCTAACATACATCAGCAATGATCGAAGCAACAGGAAAAGAACCATACGCAAGAAGTGACGTATGCAGATTCATCTGCAGCCCCTGCAAGATCTCAATCGTTCCCATCAGCGACTCCTTGTGAAACGGGTACGCAGCCTTCTTCGCTGTGGCTCGTATCGTACCACGCAGGCCTGGTTGCGACGTCGAGACAGAGAGTTCTACAACGCGTTTATTTAGCTTCGTAATCCAGTTTTCATTCTGCAAGACCTTCTCCTTGATGTCTGATGCAATATCTGGATGAATATCGGTGGTTTGGATGAGAAGCGCGCTGATATGTTGCAGGGTAGAAAGGAGCCCGTCTGCCTTGAGAGCAACACTCTCGATCTGATCGTCGAAACCCCGCAATTCGTTGCAGTAATTTGTGATGAGCTTGCAGCTTTCAATGCCCAGTGAGATGAGGCCTGCTGCGCTGGCAGCGACAGAACATGGGTCGACCATTCTGCTGACGTTGTCGGTGTTAGAGCGGGAGATGAGGAGGGAAAAATAGAAAAAAAGGTAGCAGCGGAGAGAAAAAGTGACCACCGCAAGGCTGAATTGACAGCGCAGCGCACAGCCTCAAATCATGCATAAAATTTCAGCCACCCCTGGCAATGCTCGATACGAAGTAGACCGTTAACTTGATGGAAAGATACTACCTACCTCGTCTCTCCCACTTGCCTTCCTTCCGTCCTCTTCTCTCCGACTACGACTCTCTGCCAACGCAGAATCGACTAATGGCATCTTTTGGGAATAAGCTCAGCATATTTCACAGTCTATAATACTGTCAGATGCATGGGATTTGAAATATCAGCTTCTTCGGTGGGTTATCCATTTGCGAGGGTTAAGTAGTAAATTGCTGTGGGAGGCTTGCACTAACTAACTATAGATCTCAAGCCAATATTTGATTTCAAATGTGGGATAGAAATTATCAAGCAGTAGGTCAGGAATACACCTCAGCCCATCGGTGGCTCTACTAGTATTCAAGGTTTTCAGACATCTGAGGCACTTGCAATGCTGACATTACAGGTACTAGTACGACGCATAGGCTAGCAAAGGAAACCCCAAGCTACCCAGATCCTTTCCAACCTCACTTTTCTAACCTGGTACCAGTGGTTCTTGTGGGGCTGAACCTTGAGAAGCTATCGATCGAGCTTAGCTCATAGAATTACCCCAAAAGTCCCCGCAAATTGACCCGCCTCCACATTCGACCCCGGATTTCTGGTCAGAAGCTTTGATCTCTATCCATAGAATGACAGCTGTCCCACAATGGCCCCGCAAGTCGTCGTCCGGGGCTACCCTGGTACTTAAGTATGGAAATAGGTGCGCTGTCGATCTACGTGGGGTACAATCTCTCACTTCAGTTTCACAGCTACATTACTTCCATTGCAATGCCTGCGCCAGCTCGTGTACGAGAAGGAGATATCCCCGGTACCGTCGATCTCTCAGTCATTGAAGGCGAAGATACGGGTGCCAGCTACGGCCAGGCACTGTATCCTGTTCCGACGGATGATCCTAACGATCCTCTTAACGTATGTCGTCTCATCCTCCTTGCTTACTATAAACGTTGATCAGGCTGTTTGTGAAGTGGCCAGCATGGAAGAAGAACGCCATTCTAGTCATCGTCTCTGTCTACTCGTTTCTCGGAAACTGTGCGCTCGTTGGACCTTCGGTATACATCAGTATCTACAGTGAGGAGTTCGGGATCTCGCATGCTGATGCGTCGGGGTTGATTTCGTATCCGAATCTTGCATTTGGATTTGGTACGCTTCTTCTCTTATTAAAATGATATTTTAGCAGTGCTGACAATTTAAATAGGCTCGTTGATCCTCGTCCCAATGTACCTCAAGTTTGGCCGGCGCTTTGTTACACTCTTATCCATGGCGATTGTACCTCTCCCGCTCCCAGGTTACTATTGCTACTGACACTGTAAAGTTCGTTGCCGGCCTCATCGGCGCCTCCAGGGCAACAAGCTACACTGGCCTCATGGCTGCCCGTGTCTTCCATGGCTTCGGCAGTGGCGTGTGCGAGTCTCTCCCAGTGCAGCTTGTCAACGACATTTTCTACCTCCATGAACGAGGAAAGCGCATTGGATACTATACAGGTACCTCTCTCTCTCTGAATTCACTAAGCACAGCCCTAACAAGCGTAGTGTGCCTCTGCCTTGGCTCAACGGGCCCTCTATATGCAGGCTACATGCTCGCGGGCGGATACTCCTGGCGCCTCTTCTTCTACGTCGTGGCAGCCTTCTCCGGAGCCCTATTCGTAGCTGCGTTCTTCCTAGCCGAGGAGTCGAGATATCACCGGCCAGATGTCGAGACCGAACCTACAGAAGCGCAAGTGTCTATGGAAGAAGGCGAGAAACAGACCGAAGCCACGCAGGTCGAATCCCTCCCAGACCCGACGATTCCTCGCCGAAAGTCCTTTTGCGAAACCCTAAAACCATGGGCCCCAATCGACCATGAAGCCGAATTCTTCGCTACAATTCTGCGCTCCTTCGCATATTTTCTCGTCCCCGCTGTTTTCTGGGTTATAACCAGTTTCGGTACACCACCCAGCCCCAACTCTCCTCTCTATAGCCCCTCCTAGCTAACAAATCAAAAACAGGAATCTACATCGGCCTCGGCGCCCTAACATTCAACTACACCTTTCCCCTCCTCATTACAGCACCCCCCTACAACTGGCCACAAACCTCCTCGGGCCTAATCGCCCTGGCCACAATCCTCGGCTTTACCCTCGCCCTCCCCTTTACTTCCACATCCGACCGGCTCGCCGCCCACCTAACACGACGAAACAACCACGTCCGCGAAGCCGAAATGCGCCTGCCCGCCCTCCTCCCCGGCGCGCTCCTGGCACCCGCCGGCCTAATCGTCTACGGGCTAACCGCTGAACACAGTTTACACTGGACAGGCTTCTTCGCGGGTGTTGCAATGGTTCAATTCGGAAGCTACTTCTTCTTCACGTTTACGTTGGCGTATGCGGTCGACAGTTACTATGTGGGGACGAGCGAGATGCTCATTGCGATGAACCTGGGGAAGCAGGCGGTTAGTTTTGGGATGGGGAGCTTTTTGCTGGATTGGATAACGGGGCGGGGGTATGCGGTTGTTATTGCCGGGGTTTTTTGTGCGGTTGCCGTTGCGAATAATTCGTTGCTTGCGGTGTTTTGGGTTTGCGGGAAGAGGGTTCGGAGGTATACCGCGGGGAGTTGGTTGGGGAGATTGGGTAAGAATAATAAGAAGGAGGGGGAGGCTTTGTAGGGAGTATGTATTCAGTAAGGAGTACATTCTGTATACATATAGGCTGATTGTACTTAGGAATTAGGGCAAGTATACAACAAGCCTACTGGGAACTTTCCTGTACAAAAGTCGACCATGTATTCAAGCTAGACGCGTGCTATCTAACATTGCAGATGTTGTACAGGACCAACCCGCATCCCACATCCACTCCCCAAGACAATTTATCCATACATGCATAACCGCATCCAACGACCGTCCGGCAGCGTTGTACCATCCATACCACTTCTCATTCGCCCATTACATTTGTCCATCACAAACCAGAACAGGCCTACCCGTCAAGTTCAATAACCCTTGAAAAGCTTAACCCTGGAAAGGAACGGCAGTCTGAGACGGGAAGCCGCTGGGTCCAGGGGCTCCAGAGTCAGGGAAGCCCGAGGGGAAGGGCTCGCCGGTGGGGGTAGGGAAGCTACCGCCGCCGGGGAAGCCGCCGAAGCCACTGGTAGGTGTTGGGATGGCGGAGCCACCCTCACCCTCATCGCCACCACCGAAGCCGGGGAACAGATCGCCGAGGTCGGGGAATCCCGAGGGGAAGATGTCGCTGAGGTCGGGGAAGCCAGAGGGGAAGAGGTCGCCTAGGCCGCTTCCAGTCTCGGTTCCGGTGCTGTCGCTGCCGCTGTCGCTGCCGCCGAGGCCGGGAAATTGGCGCTTCTCGGTGGTGGAGGTGGGCGTGGGGAGTTCGCTGCCTTCTCCAGATTCACCTTCCTCGCCGCCGGGGAAGCCGCTTGGGAAGGGCGACTCGCCTCCCTCGCCTCCGCCTGGGAAGCCGGGGAATCCAGGGAAACCGGAGGGAATTGGGAGGTCCGTAGGGAAGCCCGTAGGGAGGCCAGTCGGAAGGCCGGTTGGGAAGCCCGAGGTCGGGAAGGGGAAGTCGCCAGTCGGGGTGGGGAGGCCGGTAGGGACACTGCCTTCGTCATCGCCACCGCCGAAGCCTGGGAAACCGGAGAACTGAGGGGCAGGCAGGGCGAGGGCACAGCCCAGCATGCTGAGGGAAGCGAAGGTGTAGGAGTACTTCATTTTGAATATGGATGTGAAAGTGAAAGAATGTTGTTGAAGAAGAGGATATCGTAAGAGAGTGGTTGGACGAGAATACCAGATTCTGTCAAGTTGATTGAGATAGTGACTGTGGGTGGTTGAATCAACATAAGCCGTGAGGAGGCAAGCTGCCTTTATACCACGATCCAGGGCCGATGGATTCTGGAATCAGGGACTAGCGCAAGGAACGGAAACAGGGCCAAAATTCGGCATAGCTTGTTACCCACTTTCCCAGCGGAATAAGCATAAGGTTGGACTGCATTCTGAAACCATAAATTAGCTCCGGCGAGGCTGCGACCCGTCTTGCGCCCTCGCCCTCGGATATGCCGCCATGCCCTAACACGAGATGACGAGATGGCGTGCTGGTGGCAGGTGCTCATCGGTCGGCAGCTCCGACAAGGACTTGGATACTTGGAATGGCCGAGTCTCGCCATTCGGTTTTTATCAGGTACGGATGCCATGTGGTTGGAGAACCGTGGTTCCCATGACTAAATCGCTCAGCATCGAGCAGCCGAGTGCAAAGTGTAACTGTGAAGCGTCCTCGCCAAATATCACCCGTGGTGCAGTGCCATCCTCGACCGTTATCGGGCCTGAAGAGGCTGATCATCATCTGCTGAGCCGACCCATGATATTGATTGATTAGATTGCCTCGTAGGGTCGTACAGCTGTATACCCGCACTGACGTACGCGGTCCCTGCGGCAAAAGTTGCAACAAATGGTGATAGCTCGGGCGCAGCGAAGAGATCAGGATATCGACTCAATCGCCCAAGATTTCGGCAAGCAAGGCCAGAGTTGAAGCAACAAATCACACGCGCAAAGGTGCATCGTGCGGCCATGGTCGTTCGAGAAGGCCATCCTCATCCATCCATGCCATCCTCCCGTGTCTCTGTGGGGAAAGATCTTCGTAGCATGACGAATCCCGCGCTAAAGTGCTTGTCCTCAGACGCAAAACTCTGTGTTACACGTTTAATTCGACATGCCAGGTCAAGGTACAGGCCGCGATCGGCCGCTTTTGCACAGGCGCAGCCGGGCTGACCTGATTTGTCCGTAGGCACTGTTCTGAAACACCTGGGTCAGACGCCGGTTGTCGGGGACCCCGGTTCCCAGCGATATCATCATCTTCCTCATTGCCCGAAAATAAGGCGACCGAGACGAATCATGCTGAAGCTTGGAGGGCCAGGTTGAGGCCAAGTTTGGTTGAGGACGGGAATGCCTATTCCGGCGATGCTTGGGCAAGTCCAGGTTGCGAGACCAGTTCTTTGATTTTCTTGGAGATTTGGTAGCGAAGGTGAAACTGCTGATCAGGAACTGGAGCGCAGATCTGAGGACCACGGTCGACTGGCACTGCACAGGACTGCAGCCTGTCTGGGGTATACCACCTTCAAGACAGCATCAAGTGTGACGACAACCCTATCTGCTAGCGTGCCCTGTTCACTCGTCTCTAGAAAATTCGGCGATAGATCCAGCAGCGATGTCTTTAGTTGTGTTGATTTCGTGATCGCAGCGCAGTGTTCTCGGTGCCATGCCCAGAAGAAGATAAGATCCGCGGATGGCGAAGATTCACAGGTGCAACCAGCCTTGAGAGTCCAGGACACAGGAACTTGACCAGATGAGCCAGAAGCTCCCTTGATACCGACGTAGACGTAAAATTTTGCGCTTGCTCAACACATTATCCCAGCCCAATTGGTTAGCGGAATGTTGATTCTTTTTTTTCTGCTTTTTCTATCTATGTATATTTTGTTCTCTATCAACGTGTCTACTTTCTATTATAGACCTACCTAAGCTCCTTGAAGCAATTGCATAGATGTGCAATTCATACACACCTCCATGTTCAACCACCACCATGGAGTACAACCCATCCCAACCCTTCAAACCCTCCGAAGACAACTACCACCCAGCTGACCTGATACAAAAGCCTGGGGAACGCAAAGCCCAGAACAATAAGCATTTCGGCTTGGTAGTGGCGCATCTTGTCCAACGATCGTACATATTTCGTATCACCTCAGTATCCACCCTCTCAGAACTATGAGTCAAGACCAAATACCGATGTTGTCGGCATGTACTGTTGCCCAGGAAATCGTTACGTACTGTGTAGCAGAGACAGCCTTCGGCCCCAGTTACCCTGCGCCGTAGGACTTCTACAACAACAGAGATGCGGCGAAGGCATGACAACATGTAGAGGAGAATCATAGACGAGACTTGAACCTGCCAATTGTCTCAACTCTCAAGCATCCACTTTCGAGCTTATGCAGGGAAATGCCGGTTGGTGTCGGTATGTACCTGTGTACCTCGGACTCAACTTCGTGCACTTGCTGTTCGATCGTGCAGCTTGCGTGGACTGGGCTCAATGCATGGTGGATAAAATGTGTCACACGAAACCTCTGTCCTTTAGCTCCATCCATCCCCAAGTCAGTTCATGTCGACCCGAAGGATCTCCGGAGTCCGGCCCGCAAACAGGAAGGATTCAAACCCGGCCACCGTGAGACAGTGAGACTCCGGGCGGGCGAGTTTCAGGTCTGGACCTCTGTGTCAGAGAGGAAGAAAGACGGGCCGGCCGCGTCAGCCCTGTACCTGACACGGACGTGGAAATGAGGGTTTTCTGGGGCCAGCCACAGTTACTATATGTTGACTGAGATAGAGCACAGATGGCGTGGTTGGATGTGCACTTCAAGAAGCGCGGAGGACGTGGCGGGGGGTGTCCGCATAAGTTTCTGCATAAGTTGCTTATATACGTTATGGACGTTATGCATATCTTATCGGCCGATAAGATAAATTACCTTTGTATTTGGGTTTCAGCCCCTGATATATAAACAAGCTCATTCTTTCCCCAAGGAACAGCAATTGGGATAAAGCTTCGAGGGCAAGCTGGTGAGTGCACTCAACCTATCGAAAATGACAGAAAGCCCCCCGGCTTTCCCCGCAAACTCTCCTCGAGCCGCTCACGATAACCCGCCAAATACCATGAAGAACCCCTCACCACCGCACCCCGCGAAACCAAAAATACACCCCAAAATGATGTGATTTGCGCCCTGGATTGAGAATACCCGTTAGCGGTAAAATAAGTGTAACGCCGGCCAATCAGGCGTCCTGGGCTCAAGAAAATCGAGATAAGGACCGGGTTGTCTGTGCTTTTTATATTTGAAGAAGGCTCCCCCAGTTTTAAGCTTCCTTTCAGGTTTGAGAGCTGTCTGATTTATTAACTATTGTTGTCGCAAGGTATAGTCCAGGCTTGTAGACTCTACAGATTATAGATTAGATTGCGAGAGAGAGAAAAAGTGAGGATGCCACTACCAGCGAAGCGCGTCGCAGTCATCGGCGCCGGACCCTCGGGTGCCATTGCGGTCGATGCGCTGGTGCAAGAGGGCGCCTTTGATGTGGTGCGCGTGTTCGAGAGGCAGGAAAGGGCTGGCGGGAATTGGTACGTCTAACCTCAGATCCATATTGAGGACCATTCCTGTCTAACAAGCACAAACAGGGTCTCGCGCCCAGCGGAAAAGGCCACCCCTCTCGACGTCGACGCCCTGTCGTCGCGAACAGCAGATGCCCCAATCGAAATCCCTTCCAAACTCCCCGCTTACACGCGCCCAATCACAGCGCATAGGTATACAGACTCGCACATCTACCCGGGGCTACATACCAACGTCGACGCCTCCGTGATGGAGTACTCAGCCGAACCGATCCCAACCAAACGCTCAGAATGGTCGGTGAACCTGCATGGACCAGACACGCCCTTTCGACACCACGAGGTGATATGCGGGTATATTGAGGATCTGCTGAATCGGAACGGGTACCAGGGTCTCGTGGAATATGAGACGACTGTTGAGAGGGCGGTTAAGGATGAGGAGACAGACAGCTGGGTTTTGACGTTGAGGCGAGCTGACCGCGAGGCGGGGAGGGATTATTGGTGGACGGAGAGCTTTGATGCGCTCATTGTGGCGTCGGGGAAGTATCATGTTCCGTATGTGCCTGCGATCCCGGGGTTGAAGGAGTTTGCGGAGATGTTCCCCGGGCGTGTTGAGCATGCGAAGCAGTATCGGGGGCCGGCGAAATATAAGGGCAAGGTAGTCATCCTGATAACTTCGAACCTCTCCGCACACCATCATGAGCATTGATACTGATAAAAGGACAGAAAGTCGTCACAATCGGCGCCTCCGTCTCAGCAGCCGACACCGCCGTCTCACTGATTAACACCGCACAGTCCCCGATTTACGCTATCGTCCGCGGCAAATACAACGTCTACTTCGGCGACCACGCATTCGCACACCCATCCATCGAGAGACGGCCCCCAATATCCCGAATTGAGAGCAGCATCGAGACTGGGATATGCACAGTGCACCTCGAAGACGGAACGTCCATCTCCGACGTTGACCATTTGATCTTCGGAACGGGATTCTCCTGGACTCTCCCGTTCTTGCCAAACATCGAGATCCGGAACAATCGTGTCCCCGGACTATATCTGCATGTGTTCCACGAATCGGATCCGGGATTGGTCTTTCTAGGCGCCGTTGGAGCAGGGTTGACGTTTAAAGTCTTCGAATGGCAGGCGGTCGCTGCGGCGCGGGTCCTTGCCGGAAAGGCCTCCCTGCCTCCGCTGAAGGAGCGACGAAAGTGGGAAGCCGAGCGGATTGCGGTAAAGGGCGATGGTGCTGGGTTCCTTATGGTGAATCCGGATTTCGAGGAGTACTTTGAGCAATTGCGTGCGTTGGCTGGGGAGCCTGGTGAGGCTGGTGTTGGAAGGCGATTGCCGGCGTTCGAGCAGAAGTGGGTGGATGACTTTTCGGCGGGACATGAGCGGAGGATAAGAATGTGGAAGAGGGCGAACGAGGCAGCGAAGGGGGCGAGGATCTGAGCTGTTGATTAGCTGTTGCTCCATTAGCGTGGCATAGCTGTTGCCAACAGAATTGATGAAGTGAATAGATCTCTATGTCTATAATCTGTCTATAATCTGTCTATAATCTGTCTATATGTAGCTATCATGTCCAATCCAACAAAGTCCGAGGCAGACTCTCCGAAGATTAAACAAGATATATCGTTAAAGGTGTACAAGGAAGGAAAGTACCAGACCTGTGTGTTCGAGGTTAGAAGCGCCAGCGCTCAAACGACGAGTATAAATGCTGAGTTTGAATCCAGAGGAATGCTAAAGCGAGCAGGAAAACAAGGGGTATTGTCGTTTTGCGACCAATCACTATAAGTGTGGCAACCAGGCAGCACATACACAACATTGCGAATAGTTTGAGGTGGGAAGCGGGTTTGATATTCGTGCCGTGGCTCTCGGGGGCTCTGGAGATTGTTAGCGCCGGTTTGCTAGTACAGAGGAAGAGCATACCTAGGTACTGGCCATCCATCCACGTAGTCAAGATAATTCCAGCCTAGTTGTGCGTCCTAGAGGATTATTAGCAGATGTAGTGAAGGTTAGGCAGTATCACTTACCCCCTGCTTGAAGCCAATGCTGGGGTTGTCTATAAACGTCAGCACTCGGGTTTGAATTTGGTCGAACACGGCACGCACGGTAGTGGTAGTAGAGGACATCAGGCCGGTCCCCGGTACCAGGAAGGATACCAAGCCCACCAGGAGCATACACTTTCTTGTGGTTCGATCCATAGATAACAGATCCACCTCCGTTGAGTAAGCTTGTATTGTCCCGGTCCATAAACGGGCCGTGAACGTTTGTTGCCCTTCCCACACGGATGCTATATCTGCACTCAGTTAGCCAGAAGCCTAAATAGAGCTGAGAAACACTGAAAACATACTCATTCCCTTTCGTTGGGAACCCCTGCTGTTCGAACTGACAACACTGCCCATGGCTAAACCAAGCATAATAGTAAGGCGAGCGATAGCTCATATAAGACCCCTCATTAGGCTTGCGTTTCTCATCCGGAAGATAAACAAGGTGGTCCGCATCTGGGCTCGACGAGTTCTCAACGCGCAGCCCATCCGTCAATGGAACCTGAAAGATCCCTTCCCAATAACTCCCATACTGCAGAAACGGCCTCCCACTATCCGGATCCACAAAAAGCGCCGGATCAATCGCATTTGTCACATTGAACGGGTACACTTCCGACCTTTCCTGGGTTCCCGTATTGATCAACGCCCCGTGGTCTGTCCAATTACCCGGTTCAATCGAGTCGGACGAAGCCAGGCCAATTGTACTATCCCGTTTCCCCGCCTGGCTGATCGAGTAAAAGCAGTAGAACCGGTCTTTCCAGAACGCGACCATGGGAGCCCATGGTCGTTTGCGGTTCTGCTTCTGGACGACGCTTTGGTCTTCGAGGACTGTGCCGAGTTTCTCCCATGGTCCGTCGAGCTTTGCGGAGCGGAACACGGGGACTCGGATGCCGCCTTTAAAGAGGTAGAAGTAGTTGTTGTGCTCGAGGATATTTGGGTCGTGCGCGGCGACATTACCGGGGTTTGCTAGCGGGTAGTCGCTTGTATCTGAGAAAATGTCCGAATCGAGTGATGTTGCTGCTGCGAGGTATAACCAGAGGACCAGCCCCAGCAAGGTGATGTGCACCATTGGTGCAGAGATGCAGAAATGCGGTCTGTGTTTCGCAGTCGAGGGGAGGAGACGGTAGCTTGATGGGAGGAAGGGTTCGATATATCAAGGATCGGTAGGTGATCTCACCATTGGAATTTGCTCGCAGCTCCTTGCCCTGTGAGTAACAATTAGATCAGCTTCGCATCGCATAACAGGATGGCAGGGCGATCATACCAGCCACGCAGCCAAGTCAGGCGCGACTCACGGCGCTATGAGGTCCACCGAGAACGCATGTTGTGTAACCGAACGGCGAATTGTGAACATGACGCGATAAACAAAGTGGAGATAAGAGAGAGGCCGCAATGGCTGGAGAGGAGAAGTAAAGCAATTGGGCTCGGGTCGGGAGAGGTCCAGATCCCAGCTATCGATAGGAGGTCCGCCGATCGGGTTCGGTGATCATGACATAAAACTGCCATCACAAGGTCAACATTGTTTTCAAAACTTGGAAATATCTATGGGCCAAGTATTAAGTTGATCAAAACCTTAATCTAGTATCAAACTCAATGGCCTTTCCTACTTGCTTGGGGAAAGTTGAAAACAAACAGTTTTGTGCTGATCGAGGTGAATTATATATGCTTTAACTACAACTCTAGTAGTATAAAGAAGTTGCAAACCCATAACCAGCAAAACAGCAGAGTAAATTGGATTATTAGGTACACGCAAAGAAAAGCAGGTAGGCACCTCTGACAATGAATTGTTACCTAGGACAAGATTCCTCAAATAATCGAAGCGCCAACCCAAACCCCAGCAGAACATAAAACGGCATCGGAACATCCATTCGCAACACAGCCGCAGGTCCCGTGAACGCCGGATCTTCAACTGTAGTCGTACTCGCGGTCGACATAGGATGACTCGTAGAGCTCCCCGTAGGATGGACCATTGAACCCGACGACGACAACGTCGTAGTGGGTGTCCCGATCGGATAGGACCACGATGGAGAGGGCAAGGAGTTTAAACATCTTGGCTAGAGTTGGCGCCCGTCTTTGCTGATTCGAAGGCGAAGTTGAATGAGTGAACGTAAAGAATATTGTCCAAGGTTTATTATAAAGTATGTAGCAACTGTGTTGAATATACCTCCCACGACGTGACCGCACACGCCGAATATAAACCTACTTACTAACTCATAATACATCTCGCTGAAACAGCTCGCAGGTTCGCAAGGCTAAAATATAGTTCGGGATACCCAATCGACTGGCCAAGCCAGGAAAATGAAATACGCCCCTGCCACTGACTGCATAGGCGGCTACAGTAGGGCTGCGGGGGGCCTGATGACCGGCTATATTCAACGAGGGCCATACCTTGCGAGCCAGGGGCTTGGGCCTGAGACAGCTTCTATAATTACCAGTAGCACGTTCAGTAGCTGTGTCATGTATCAATATGACCAAAAATTAGTAATAATGAGAATATTGGCCTTCTTAAACACAAGATGTAGACTTCCACTTGAGAACAATAAGCATGTTACATATACCTGGTAAATACACCTCCGCTATTATATCCATCCCGTCGAGCCCTTATAGAAAAGTCTAGCTGCTAGTCACAGCTAAAGCATAACCGCACCGGCCAAAACACCTGCAACGGCATACAGAGGCGCATTGAGAGCAGAAGGAGCACCGGTGAACCCAGGATCAGCGATCGTAGTCGAAGTAGTGCGAGGACCATTGAATTCAGGAGCGCTGGGAGCGCCTGAAGACCCGGGAGTCGGATCCGCAATAATAGTTGATGTAGTCCAGCCGCCAGTTTGGATTGGGCGAGGGGTGTGCCAAGGCGGGAAACTGGGTGAACAATGCTGGATGTTGGTAGAAGGGTCGGACGGACAGGGGGTGAGAGTCGGGTCGCCCCAGGTGTCAGATCCAGTAGGGGTTTCGGGATCAAAGGCCGAGCTAGGATCAGCGATGATGGTAGATTCGGTCGAGGGCTCGGGCAGGAATGCGGAGCTAGGGTCGGCGATGATGGTCGGCGAGATGGCGGAGTCGGTTGGGAAGTTATCGGCGACTGTCGTCTCAATGATAGTAGGGCTTTCTGGGGCTGCAGCGGCGCCATACGCCAGAAGCGCGAGTGGGAGAAGCTTGTACATTGCGGTTGTTGATATAAACGAGATTGGAATGCGAGGAATATCTCAAGCGATAAGAAGATGATCGATATGATCTGCACGAGGCCCCTCGTGGATTATATAGGTTTTCGATCAGGGTTCGCAGCACCGGGATGCGTGTTCTGTGATTTTATGCCCGCACAAGGCTATTGCTCGTGATGACTTCGGTGGCGCCGGGGGAGATCGCCTCCTTGACTAGTAATGTGACCACAGTCAATGAAGAGCTCAGTTTTGAGACAATGTTTCAGAGTCCAAGTATACCCCGGCTATTCCGCGTTGTCAATATCCCAAGTGCGAACCCGGAACTCCGACGCAATAGCCGGGGTTTTGGGACAGCCCGCACCTATCAGATGGCCAACCATCCTATAGGCTTGGAATGACATGACAGTATTTGAAATAGAGAGGTGGTATTATTTATAGTTGAGTGCTGGGCAGTCATTCAAAGGTAAAACCCGCTAATTCATCCCAGTCAAATGCTTCTAAGAAGGGATCTAAATCGCCAGAAGCCTGTTATAGTATTAACAATAGATATTCGGAAATTGCTGGACTGACTTACCATGAGGCCGAGATCATCTGGCAGAGGAACATTGAGTTCAGGGACATATTGCGGCGGCACGGGTTGAAGGCTATTCAAACCCAGAATCTGAAGGGAGTTAGCAATAGAAAAGACAGTGTTATAGCTCCACGAACTTGATTGGATTTGAAGTTACCCATGCCTAGCTCTCCCAAGTGAGAGCAGTTGGCGTGCTGAGAGAACAGTGTTTGGGCAAATAGGATGACGCGCTCTACAACCTCCTGCTTGTAGGCGGTTGCTTGTGTTGGCCATAATTTGGCCTTTACAAGTGCAAGAATGGTGGACATGAAAAAGTATTCCTTTGCTCCTTTGATCACCTGGAGAAGCCGGGCCTCAAGACAGGTCAAAGCGACCTCTACCAAGGAGACTAATGACTCGGGCAGTCCTGGGAGAGTATGAAGCAGGGTAACGGAATTAACGGCTACAGAGATCAGCACAAGTCAGCGTTAAAGAGGTGGAAACATACCGCGGTTACCTGCTACCTCATGTAGAAGCTGGCATATTGAGCAAGATGCCTGTACAGTCCAATCACCAAGATTGCACAGAGACAAAGATCTCGACCTCTCATGCAGTCGTTTCTGTGTCGAGAGCATCATAGTCACCAGCTCCAGCCGCGCCCTGGCGGATGGAGCAAACAAAGGATCTCGTGACGCCTCAATAGCAAATGGAGTATGAATCGATAGAAGACTAAGTCCGAGCTTATTCTCCAGCATAGCTTGCGTTAAGATCACTTTGTCACCTGTTTGGGTGCTGCCGAGTTCGGAGACTTTCCAATTGGGTATCTTCGACAGATGCCGGTTCAGTTCCCAATCCAAGCGGAGAATCTCATCATAGCGACATCTTATTCGTGGAGAGTGCATCAGCCTGCAGGCTTTTAAGCGCAATGACAGGCTTGGGGTAAGGACTGCTTGGAAAGAGCAGTCGGTGAATTCCTCCAGCGGTCGCTCCACTGGCAGCTCTTCAATGTCCTCTTGAAGATCAGAGTCATTAACATTAAGAGGCGGCGCCGTGTCATAATCGGATTCTTGCACGCAAGGCGGCATTCCCCGCTCATTAGCGACCTGGAGATCGAGTTCCACGATGGTGGTCCATATGCGCCTGCGCATTTCTCTGTTGAAGGGTGAGATCTTGGCGTACAAACTAGGGTCTCGATGATATCCAGCTAACATGGCCTTTTTCACCAGCGTTGCGCTTGAAAGCCAGGCTTTGCTGCGCTTCATACCATGCTTGTTTTGGGCAATTATTAGCAAGATATGCAAACGGAGAACGGTAATGTCTGAGCGCTTAATGGGAGCGTTCTCTATCCACTTTTCAGCAAACAGGGTCCAATCCAACGCGGTATAACACCGCAAGCTCGACCCATTCTTGAGTTCGAGGCTAGCGAGGTCTGCAAGGTTCCATGCACAGGCGAGGACAAGGAGCAACTGGACAGCAAATGTTGGGGAAATGAGCTCAGGACTGGCTGTACGGGCCCAGAATTCATCAAGCTCCTTTAGGAAAGACGGAACGTGGAGTATCCTATGTGTGGACTCGATATATGTGAGGAACAAAACGACCAGTTCATCCACGACTGGCCGAGACGGAAGCAACGCAAGCAGGGACAGTGTATCGGTGTCCGGGATAGGCTCGCTCAGCGGTTTGATCTTCCAAAGACCCCTCGACACCCTCATCAGGTCAGGCCGAAGAGCAGATAGATGAGGACTTGAAAGTCGAATCTCCTCTGCAAAGGTTCTGAGATCGGGAAACTACTCGAGTTAATGGATGCCCAAAACGATAAATGTATGGCAAGAGTACCTGAGCAATGAGGCTCGCAAAGATGCCTGACCCGTTGAAGCGAGTCTTTGTATCTCTCCCCCTCATCATGATTCGAGGCGAGAGGTCGAGCGGCTGTGATGGAGAAACCGGAGGCTCATCTTCCTGCACCGAGCTGGTGCGCGAGTCGGCCTGTGTGGCAGGGTGGTGTCTGTGACGGTGCAAGATTTCGGGGCTGTTCATGAATTCCTGGTTGACAGCAGCCTTTGGGGCACCTAGAACAGTCTCCAGAAAGCGATCGCGCTTCTCCTCCACAGGGCATGCCGCCGGCATCGAATTCGTCAGTTGAGGCCGAGACGACTTGCTTATCCCCGAGTCTGGGGTCGGGTGGGCGACCGGCGGATCGACCAGGTGCATAGTAGGCTGCGTCCGGGGGGCGGAAACCACTCGGTCGGGGAAAGACGAAGCTTCCACCGTGCTCGGTTGTTGCCACAGAAAGCCATCTTCGTAGGAGCACTTGGTGGGCGATTTCCCCTTCAGACACCGGCCACATGTCGGATACTCGCGGTC
Organism: Aspergillus pseudodeflectus; assembly: GCF_044049435.1. Classification (NCBI taxonomy): domain Eukaryota; kingdom Fungi; phylum Ascomycota; class Eurotiomycetes; order Eurotiales; family Aspergillaceae; genus Aspergillus; species Aspergillus pseudodeflectus. The sequence goes on along the minus strand of NW_027263857.1, from coordinate 62,596 downwards.
GCATTTCAGTTTCCTGCTGCGGCACTGCGAGCAGGCGATGGTCCGTCTCCGCCTCTTCCGGACGCGATGCGGCTGCGGCGGTGGGGGTTGCACGTCGGCCATCTCAACGCTCCTCTGGTACCTACCCTCTCATATTTCGGAATCTCCTGAGCAGATGAGAGGCTTGAGTGCAGATAAAACCACGGCTTACGTGTGTTGGACGGGCCGGCCCTCTTAGCCGTAACTGGCAGTTCCGCCCGCATCCGGTCCGGACTCCCGAGTACAGTCAGGCCATTATAAATGGTGCAGCCTTGTTCATGTCGAGATTGGTGGCAAGGTGAGCAATAGCCTATCTGCGGTTATAGGTTGTATTGTATATCGATACAAGCGCTGCATGACCCCAGAAGTCAGACAAGAATCCATATTTACTTGGAGTAACTTCAAGATTCGGAGTTAAGATCCTGCCCTGATTCATGGTACCTTTCTCCACGTGGCAGTCGTCTACCGGAACAAACGAAGCTTAAGGTGTTTTGGAAGCCGAGAGCCTCCATGCCTTAGTCGCGAGATGGCTCAGATTGGAGAACTAGAACTGTACATTGCTCCAATGCCACGCTCACTACTATGAGTGCGGACCAGCTCTGCACCAACCGTCCTACGTACTAGATAGATATACATCAACAACACAACTTAAGCTCATAATGAGTCATTATTTTGTGAACATGCGGTGTTGATACTCGAGAACACAGAGCTTTCCCCAAAACTCGGCCTTGTGACCGGAAGAACAGGACGAACAATTACTCCGCTCCGTAGGCAGGGACGTTTGCATTGTATTAGGAATACTAGACTTCAATGAGGCAAATATCGAATACACCCCCTGGACGAGCTTCCGTGGAATGCTAGGCAGAAACAAGCTTAAGATCGCCCCATGCGTGTACTTGCAAATAGTGTGTAGGGTCCTTCGGAGATAATCCTCGGATTTCTCGGGGAATTGTCAATTCCCGAACTGTTGTCATGAGCTATATAGCTTCTCTCGCCCGCAACCTCAGCAGTAAAGTCAAAATCCTCGTATATATCTTGAAACTACAGTGTATACTCAAAGCATTATAACCATCCCCACGCCTAGATTGCGCGCACAATGCTCCGATCCCTCCTTTCAATCACCGGCCTACAACGCGAAGATTACATTTTCCCCACAGTCGACCCTAAAGAAGATGGCATAGACTGCAAGAAGGATTGCGCAAATTGCACAATAGAGTTCCCGGCAAAAGTTAAAATCGAAACGTCGTTACCCTTCTACGGCCATATCAAACAGTTTCACACACATGTCCTCGTTGCGACGGGGAAATCAGACTGGAAGGAGAAGGTCGAGAATGAGCCTGGGAGCTTGATGGAGGCGATTCATGATTCGTCGGGGTCGAAGCATGGAGTAAGTGTTTCATATGAATGTTGAAGTCCGTGGGAAGAACGCATGCCTAACTGTGTTCATAGCGCATGATGGTCTCAGCATCAAATCTCCGATCACCACAGACTGAGGACGGCTCTACAGGGAATGGGACAACCGTCCTTCTCCTCCCATCGTTTACCTTCATCGACTCCGTAAACACCAGCGACGTAACCGACCTCATCACCAACTTCATCGATGCACCTCTCTCAAACCCCTCGGCATCAAAGACTCTCACACCACCCGCAAACTCGAGATTAAAACCCCGGCCCTGCGAATACGACTACGTCGTCCTCCTCTGCTCGCACAAGCGTCGCGACGCCCGCTGCGGCATCACAGCACCTTTAATAAAGCGCGAACTCGAGCGGCATCTTCGGCCCAAGAGCCTGTATCGCGACGCAGACGACGAGCGGCCCGGCGGCGTGGGCATCTTCTTCGTCTCGCATGTCGGCGGGCACAAGTTCTCAGCAAATGTGCTGGTTTACCGCAAGAAGGAACAGCAGATGATTTGGCTGGCAAGGGTGAGGCCTGAGCATTGTGAGGGGATTGTTAATTATACGCTGCTCCAGGGGAAGGTGGTGCATCCGGAGTCGCAGTTGAGGGGTGGGTTTGATCGGGCGAGGGGGTTGACGAGTTGGTGATGGATGAGATTGGAGGGGGGAAAGTGTTGTCCTTTTGTCTCCTATACCCAACTGCAAAGCATGGTAGAACTAGTAGTACTGCTTAATATTTGTCCAATAGAAAGAGTATAGAAGTTAATTCGAGGGGGTGACCCTTTGGGACGACACGCTACGTCACCCACACTCTCCACCCGCGTTAATTGATTTACGCGCACGCGACGGGTCAACAACCGTTGACAGGCACTGCTGCCACCACCACCACCACCAGCAAAGGGCACCCTTGTCTACATATTCGTCTAATATATTGCCAAACGGCCTTATAACTTATACATCTCAGCTTTGTATATCAAACCGTCCGAAATGCAATAATGCCTAGCGCTGCTGCCTCGGAGATTGCGGCCCACGCGGCCGCTCTGCGCGCCGAACTGAAGGAGTGGGAGAGGGGATTTGCAGCTGCCAATGGAGGACGGAAAGCTGGACGGAATGACATCAAGCAGGTTCCTGAGATTGGTATGTTCCTTTTCTCAGATATGGTAGGTTGTTGAGAGTTGAGAACCCAGCTGATTATTTCCAACCATAGCCGCCAAATACAAAGAATACTCGCGACTGAAGGCGGAAGAATCAACTGCTAGCAAGAAAGAGAAGGGACAATCGCACTCGCACTCACAACAAACTGAGTCACAAGATGGACATAAGAAACGGAAGCACTCCTCTCCCCATGGGCCAGACCAAGCGCACACGCATACCCAAACAGCATCAACCCCACGAAAATCCACCGGTGGGATCTTCCAAACGCCCTCGAAAACACGAACAGCACATCCCTCGACCGTCGACCCATATGACTCGCCCTCTGTACTCCGCCGCCTCTTCAGTCCCTCAACACACGTGCAATCATCCTCCCCGCTGAAAACCGCCATCGGCCCGACGCCGCAACGAGACGGCAAAGCTCTTGGACTCTTCGACCTCCTCTCAGAATCGGGCGGAAGTACTGCGACTCCATCTGCTACTCGGATAGCAAGTCTAAATGGGATGGCGGCGCAGACGCCGTCGAAGAAACGCAAGGTGATGGATACGATTGCGGAGGAAGGCGAGGAGGGTGACGAGGAGGGAGAAATGGAAGAGTCGCATCGCGTGGAACGCACACCTGCTTCATCGGGGAAGAAGTATATGCTCTCTGCGCTGTTTGCGACGCCTACGACGCTTCGGTACTCGGCTATGGTTGAGGATGATCCGTCTACTTCGAGGAATCTACTTGGGAATCTCACAGGCGCAAACGATAACCAGCCTACGCAACAAGTACCACCACAACAAACAAACTCCGACACCGCAAACCTCGAAACACCCTCTTTCCTACGCCGCTCCACATCCGGCCTCTACTCATCCAGCCAAGGTGTAGGAGGCATGACCGGCCTAAGCCCGATTCCCGTCCGCAAACCACCGCAATTCGTCGGAAAAGGCCTCTCGCAGCTCGTACAGGGATTGCGCGACATGGAAGAGGAACGAATGGAAGATGAATGGGACATACTCCGCGAGATCGAGATCGAGCAGGAGCAGGAGCAGTCAAACGTCGATGTCGCGGATAGCCAGGCCCCTGACGCGATGGGACGGACGTACAAGAAGAGGGGTCAGAAGAGGACGACGAGACTTGTCAAAATGAAGCCGGTTGTCTCAGCGCCGCCGAGGTCGCGGCCGAGTCGAAACTCGCAGTCTCTGTCGCAGCCTCAGCATGCTCCATTGTCGAACCTAAGCGCGAATACCAAGGACAACGAAGGCGCAGAGAGTGAATTCGAGGATGAATGGGAGGCAATTGCAGAGACGCAAGCATATGCGAATACAAATACCTCCGGAAACGACAACGCCCATGACCTGGTTGGCGACGACCAAGACTCTCTCCACTCCATCTCCGAAGCAGAACCAGACGCAGACTCCAACTCGGATCCTGAGTACGGCGCCGAGCGAAAACCGTTAGCCAGAGCGAAGAGCTTCTCGGAGAAGATGAAGGAGGCCATTGGGGCTGATACTCCTCGATCTGGACCTGGGAACCAGCAAGAGAAGACAAAACAGGCACAGGAACAGGAGAAGAAAAAGAAGAAGGAACGGGAGGGAGACGAAGGGAAGGAGAACAAGAAGCCCTCGACGAGAAAGGTGAACCCGCAGGCTCATGCGAATTACAGGTCGTTGAAAATTCGGAATAGAGGCGGGAGAGGGGGGAGGAATTTTGGAAGGTTTCGGCGGAGGTGAGCGACTTGAACAGGACTATGAGTTACGACTATTGTTTGTCTGTTTGAGATTTATTATTTCGTCGCGTTGCATTGTAGATACCATTTTTAGCGATAGAGGAGTCTATGGTATGTCTGTCTATAAGGTCTATCGATGTGTTTGTTTCCAGCTTAGTCGATAAAGCCATGCCATTCAATCAGTCCGGGATATAACGGTCCCGCGCGTATTGCATTCTTCTCGCTAGAGAATCGCGGTCTCTTCCTGAATGATGGCGTCTTCGAGAGTCATGCGGCTTCCCAACCCCGCCACGTCCCCGACCACCTCTATAAACAGGAGTTGATGTCCTGTCTGGCGCCGCGGGCTGCGAATGGCTGGCTTCTGCGGCTGGATCCCCATATTGCACATTGCGATCCCAGTCCTCCAAAGACGTATACGGACTCCGCAGCCAAGCCTGAAGTTCATGTAGGAACAAGGAAGCATTCTCCCTTCCAAGAAAGTCCCGCAGGAGTTCCTCAGCCTGTCCAGCACTTCCCTTGATATCGACGGTCCGGAGGATAGCTATTATATACTCGAGGAGGAACTCGGCATTGTTCCCCCGCCGACTCTCAAGTCTTTGTTGCCCTGGCCGAGTTACCTGGGAGTCCGATTGAGTGTCAGGATTCAGGAACTCAAAGACTCGGAGTTCCCGCCGAATCCATTTGCGGGCTCGCGAAACTAGCTCTTCATCTGTGTTGAACATGTCGGGCGTAAACTCGCGGTATTGGGACAGGCGGTTGGAGCCGACACGGAGGGAATATAGGCGGTTGCGGTAGACATGCTGCCTTCTTCTGATGGGGTCGTCGGGCGTCTGTGGCGGGGGGCTCCGGGGACGTCGCGGGCGACGAGTGTTTCGATAAAATGGTCTGTTGTGTGGGAAGTGGGCATTAGATGGCGCATCAGCCGATGCTTGAGGGACTGCAGGCAGCTGGTACGTTTGCGGACCATCGGGCTTATCGAGATTGTACTTGACGGAGGATACGTCACTCTTGCCTGTGGGCGAGTTAGTACTTGCAATAGGTGTGGGAAAGCAGAAGGCACATACAGAGGGGACAGTTGCGACGCTGCTCAAGCCAGTTCACGAGGCAGAGAAAGTCGAAATTCGCATGGTTGCAGGACACCGCGATTGCACGTTCTGTGATGGGTTCCAGACAGATGACGCAGGGATCGGAGACATCCTCTTGATGCTGGGAGTGCTCCTGCGCTACCTCCTGTAGGGTTCTCTGCAGAATCTGCTGCTGGATGTCGGCATCATCGGTCATCAGTCGAGAGCCGCGCTGGTTTGAGAAAATTGGCTAGCCGGGTGAGAAGAGATCATTTGTGAGGTTGGTTTGCGAGAGCTTGGAACGTCAACGGGCCGGTCACGTTTGTTGGCGGCGGCGGCAACTTTTTCGGAAGCTTCAAGGGAAACACTTCCTCTCAACTTCCGAGGCTCTGCTGGAAATCTAGTTCCTCATCCGGGGCGAATATACTCCTGCTCGACTATTCCTTGCATATCGTTATCATGTTGATGGAAATATGATCAAGAGATCCGCCAAAGCAGTGATCTCTGAGAACTACGCAAAAATGGCGCGCGGAGCAGCCAACGGCTCCTTCATGGAGTACCACCCTGCCTCACGGACGATTACAGGATTGAAACGGTGGTCTTCCATTAACAAGGATCTTCCAGGTAAGTCTTTCTTGCCCCTTGTATCGCCAAGAAGATAACTTTTGACATTTTGCCCTTTCAAGGTCCCTCACAGGTAAGAGCGATTCACGTGTACGACTTCGACAACACATGTAAGGCCAGATTCTTGAGTCGTGGGCTTCGAACATCCCCCGGTTAATACCTGTATTCAGTATTCTCGAGTCCGCTTCCGAACCCACAGCTATGGAACGGTCCCAGCATCGGATTTCTGCAAGCCTACGAAAGCTTCGCAAACGGAGGATGGTGGCACGACCCTACGCTCCTCTCTGCAACTGGTGATGGCATAGAGAAAGAAGAACCCCGCGCTTGGAAGGGGTGGTGGAACGAACGGATTGTGCGGACTACATACCCAACACATATGCGACATTCACTAATTCTCTAGGCGCAATTGGTCGAGTTGAGCATGAAACAAAAGGATGCCCTCACAGTGCTCTTAACTGGCCGGAGCGAAGCTGGGTTCTCTGAGCTCATCAAACGCATGGTCGACAGTAAAAAGCTCGAGTTTGATCTCGTGTGCCTGAAGCCCGAAGTCGGGCCCAATGGCGAGCGGTTCTCGTCGACTATGGATTTCAAACAGACATTCCTTGAGGATATTGTTCTTACTTATGAGCAGGCTGATGAGATTCGGGTCTACGAGGATCGCCCTAAGCAGTAAGTATCGCCGCACCGTATTTGCAAGTCTGAGGTTCTCTGATTTCTAACTTGTTGCCAGTGTCAAGGGCTTCCGTGACTTCTTTGAGAAACTGAACCGGAGCTACCAAATGAATGGTTCCGACACGCGAAAACCTCTCACAGCTGAAGTGATTCAGGTAGCCGAAGAGACCATGTATCTCCCCCCTGTAATTGAAGCAGCTGAAGTGCAACGTATGATCAATTCGCATAACGTTGCTACTCGTGACCCGGCTTTAAATGTGAGCAAATCGCCGTATGGTCGGCTATGCATCAGACGCACCACATATTTCACTGGGTATCTTATCCCGAATTCGGACTCGGATCAACTAATCAGGCGGATACTAAATCCCCTGGTGCCTTCGGGGCTTGCTGAATCAAATGACTTGAAGTATATGGCTAACAGTATCCTAATCGCTCCGCGACCCGCAACTCGTTCAATACTGGACAAAGTTGGTGGACTTGGCAAGAAGCTCAGCTGGATCGTCACTGGGACTGGTGTCTTTGAGAACAAAGTTTGGGCCGCTCGCCTTCAGCCTGTGCCAGACACAGAGAGATATCACACAGAGAACAGAGTTCCATTCGTGGTCCTAGCAGTGCGCAAGGGCGCTCGCCCAATTGATGCCCAGAAAATCCATAACTGGCACCCTATCCCCTCTGACAATGCTCTTAAAATAGAGAGTGTGGTCGGAGAAAAGGTCGTCCTCCGCATCGAAGAAGAGAATGCAAGTGACTACGATAACCGCTTCATGAACAAGACTAGCAAGAGACGCCATCAGCAAGAACGGGACGAAGATATCCTGTACCCACCCCAAAGTGCCCCCGAAGGCCCGCAGGGTCGACAACACCACGGCTGGCCGCGACATGGTAATAACAACCGCAACCAGCACGATGATGGACCTCGTCGTGGAGGTTTCCGCGGTCGTGGCCGTGGTGCCGGCCCGCGAGGTAGAGGGTACTCGCACGCGAACCGCGGAGGCGGACGCGGCAGAGGTCGCGGACATAATGCAGGCCCTGCAGGCTATAGGTCTCTCGATGACCATAGCGGGTATGAAGGAGGAGGTGGTGGAGGTGGTAGTGGCGGCGGCGGTTATGAGGACAAATCGGCCATGAACTATTAGTTACCTGGCCTAGCTTTGTTCGCTTCGGAACTATAGTTCATCTTCCTCGGATTCAAGTTAGGACCCGTGTAGGTACGGATACACGGCAAGCTTCGTTTTCCTTTGTATTACTATGCATTCATTGCAGCTTCGGCGCTAGAGTTTACCAAGTCAAGGTCATTGTCCGATGACCCAGAAAAAAATTCGAGATGCAGACAAGTCTGTAAAGCGTTATGGGCCTGTGGTATGGAGTTTCAATCATTCATCCATCGAACCAGGTTACTTCGTTTCCTTTGATCATAAACATCAGCGAATGGTTCGTTGATGTACTTTCTCGAAATACTATATTCCATGTATCGTATCAGACAACCGAAGAAGTCACAAGAATCAGGTATTTCACTATTATTGTTCAAGATCTTGTCTTTGTGCAACATTTCGTAGCACCTCGATACCAACGGCCAGTGACATATGCCGAGTAAGGTCTGACCTGCATCTGGCGAAAGATGTAGTTCAAATTGTCTTGGCGGCTCCATTCCAGTGGTATTTCCAGGAAGGGACCCATAGGTTATTAGTCTGGAAGGCACGGTGGTCGCTCCTTCCTGAAGAAGCTGAATACCGAGGAAGGTGCGACCCAGTGCTGACAAAAGTAGAAGGTACGATAGTCGCCCCTTCCTTTTTAAGGTGATACATGCGGAGGAAGGTGCGATGCAGGTAGGACTTCGGTCGCGGGCGTAGTTGCCTTCTTGAGAACACGCTATAAAGCTATAGAGTTCAATATGGTTGAGGGCCTCATACTAGTACCCGTGGTATCAGATTCGGGTTGTGCAAGCCGTTCATTGCTCGGCTTGAAGACCCTCTTCTCTAACAGAAGCCTTCTCTCCGGCTTCAATCGTAGCAACAGGCTCTGTCGAGTCCTCTTGCTCGCTGTCCAACACCGCGTCGCTCTTCTGTGGTGTTGAATCTTCCTGTTCGTTCCCACCCTCTCTCAAGACGCCACCTTTTCGAGATGGAATGGTCTGCATAAAAGCCTCGCCCCAGTCTTGCAGCTGCAGCCAGCGAACCATGATCTCCACAACATGGTTTGTCGCGAGAACAGAGCGCGACGCCATCTGGATATAATCGCCAATTGGCAGCTTTGCCGTCTTGATTCCGAGCTCCGTTGCTCGCTTGTGGCAGATTCCCTTGTGGCGGTTCTTGTCCACTAGCCCTCCGATAATATACGTACTGTATGGCTTGAGTTCCGTTAGGGTATCCGGACTGTCACTAGACAAGTAGACAATCTCTCCGTCCTCGGGCTTCGCGTCCGCTTTATTCTCAAAAGGCCCAACGAGCTTCCCTCCTTGTGGACCTTGCATCCATTCAGTTGCCTGGTTCGCAGCAAAGAGCCAGTCCTCGTCCAAGAAGCGGACATTTTTCCAATGCTCATGGGTTCTGTGCAGGGTTGTTTCAAAGCGCTCCTTTAGCAACTTGTTGAATGAGGACAGTACGAGATGCCCTTTGAATGGTGATCTATTATTCTCCGAGTAGGACCGCGTCAATTGTTGCGCCAAAGATACCCGTTCCTTCTCCATCATGAGGTCGTCGAATCCGCAGTCGATGACCAGAGTAATTGGAAGCTGTGTCGTTCTTTGACCTTTCCTGCCCGTCGAAGGGAATAACTTTGCCAATTCCTCCTTTGTATCTTTGCCTTGCCTTTTCGCTTCCTCCCAGGCTTCGCGCTTCTTGAGCTTCCTCGCGGTGGCTTTCTCCTTCCGTATCACCTTGCGGTGTTCTCGTTCTGCTTCCCATGCTTCGCGCTGGCGCTGCTTCCTCAATTGCCGCTTCGATAGATTCTGTGAAGTTGCCTCGGACTCGTTTTCCGCAGTTGTTGGCTCCTCCGATTCTTTCTCTGGAGTTGTTGCGGGAGCGGTGTTTTCTGTGTGAGCTTGCTCGAGCTTCTCATCCTGCCCGCCGCAAATTGCGCCGGTCATTAGCGGCTCGGTGTCATGCGACTCGTCAGTGTCGAGCTTCTGGATCTTCCTGGGCCGTTCTTCTCCCTCCATTCTCTTTGCGCGACTGAATAATCCGTTTGTGGTAATCGTCGTGAGTGCAAGAAAAAAAAGCTTCGGCTTAGAGCAAGCCCCACATCTGGCAAGTGTATGCCGCTGCTTTAACGGTCAGGTGATCTTGATAGCTCTAACCAACGTACTCAAATCACGTACGAATAAATGTGAATTGATATAACCCGCGTCTTGCTGTAGCTCGGTACTCGGTGGTACATAATGCACTATTTTCCAAATGCATGACCGTGACAAACTCGAAGTGGACGATCATCTGGTGAGCTCGCAACCAATCACAGCCCCCGTAGCACCAATGACCAAACTCAGATCCTGTCACATGACTACAGCCCTCCAACTTCTCCGCCAGCTCCATCATCATCACGAGAATATCCCGAGCGAAGCACCCCCTCACAAACGCAATTGAAGGCCACTGCCGACCCCGTCAGTAGCCGCCACCATGCCTCAAGATATGCCCCCCGTCGGGGGCTACCGGCCAGTGCAGTACAAGGTACGCTACGCCAAACCGAACCTCCCTTCGTGACATCGAGCGCCCGAGTCGAGTGGACGACGCCACGGAATCACAGCGCCAATTGGACCACTATGCTACCGGATCGAGTCTGCGATGCTAATATGATTTTATCTGACAGCGCAACGTCCCCGCCCGCGGCTTCCGCCCCATCTACTACCTCGTCGGCATGCACCTATTCATGGCGTACGGATATTACAAGCTCTTCCACGGTATCCGGGAACAGAAGTACGCTTTCTCCGAACTCAATTCACTCGCCTTTTATATTCAGCCCGAAAATGCCAGTATCATCATAACTAACAACCAAACAGCGAACTCGCCCGCGAGAAGATCTGGGGCCGTCTACACATCCTCCCCCTCCTGCAGGCCGAGGAAGACCGCGACCAGGTCCGTCGCGCGATTGCGGACGCGAACCGCGAGAAGCAGCTTACGGGTGAGGTGACAAAGGTTTACAACTCTGACCGGTGCGTATCGCGTTCCCTGTTTCCCTGTCCTGAGTGTTTGGTGGGGGTCGGGATTGGAACTGTTTGTGCTGATGGGGTCTGTTGGTTTTTAGTTTCGTTCGTCCTACGTTTGCTGTTGTGCCTGCGAAGGCTTATGATTAGATTGGAGGTGTGGATGGTCGAGAGAGGTGATTGGGTGGGCTTATGGGAAAGGAACTTGTGCAGGGTGCTTGAAAGGTGAGGTGGAATTGAGACTATCGAGTCGTTATGAGACGAAGGGGGGAAACATGTACTACTGTAGATATACCGTCTGCGAAGGGGCAGACTAGATTCACAACAATTTCTCATTTGTTTTGTTCTTGTTGACTGCCATCTTATGCTTCAACAATGCGAGTAAACTATACTAAAAGTGGGATGTATTACAAGAGTGCGATATCAGATGACGCTGTCCACTAAGTTCAAAGTAAATATTGAAGATCTATTTTTATTCCAGTGATCAAACAATTATACGCTGAAGAGAATAATATACAAAGCCAATGTATGCATGTACCTAATGATCCGCCCACACTTGGCGAGGTAGGTCCTCAACCAAACATGTCTGCGACGCCAGATAGATCTGGCCCATCGTTTATATCGACTTTGTGCCCCTGCTGCCCATCCATCTCATTGCTCATGAACCTCTCCTGGAGGGCGCTGCGTGCTTTGCGGCGTTCTTCGCGGGATCCCAAGATCTTGCCTTGCTCGGCAATACTGACTCCTCTCAAGCTCTCGAGAAGGTCAAGGACCAAGGCACGCTGCTGCCGAGCGGACGTCGAGCGCACGAGGGCTGCCTCAGTGGAGGCCACGCGCTGTTCGGTCATGCCGGGGAGGCTGAGTATGAGGGATTTGGGTGTCGGGGTGCTGGCGCCGTAGAGGACCCAGATCGAGGCGATGAGTTGGGCGAGGTCTTTCTGCATATCGACGAAATAAGGCTCGTGCACGGATGTTATACAGGCCTTGAGCACTTCAGAGGAGATGAACTCGCGGATGGTTACAACTGTCTGTGAGTTATGTGGCGGGGCGAAATCTTGCAGGATAGAACGGATGACGCGCGTGATGATGCTACAGCATCTGGTGTCGCGCATGCGGAGGGCATGAGTGCAGAAGAGCATTACGGGCTCGAAAATCTCAGTAGATGAAAGGACAAAATGTCGGATCGAGTCTGCGAGAACTGGTAAGGGTTGGGGTGCGCTAGGATCCGTGGGTTCGTCGTCAGGGTCTGTAAGTCCAAAGGTCAGCTTGATGGGCAAGCTTTTGGGAACTGCGAGGCGTAGTTTACCTCCTCGTTGCGGGTCCAGGAGGCTTGCTACCATGATGACCGCCGAGTAAGTCAGTTGCCGGAGAATACTTTCCGATTTCATTTCGTCAGCCAGGTCACCGTCTCCTAATCCTGCTTTCCGTTGCTCGATGATCTCCCATTCAGAGGTGACTTTTCTGTCGATATTAGTAAATAGTGTGGAAAGCATTGACGGCAGGAACTGAGCCCGGAAGCGGACTGGGCAGTCGTCGATTAGGCACCTAGAGATGTTGAGGAGAACAGAAAACTGGTGAGAGGAGAGGTGAGAGGAGTCCTTGAAAAGGGCCTGTGACAAAGGCCCTGGAAGTTCCGCAAAGCCATAGAAATGCTCACGCAGCCTACTCATGCTGAAAAGCATCGAGTAGCACGACTCTCTGACGGCTCTGACCTTGCCTCTGACAGAGGAAGCGAAACCTTCAAGAGATGAGCGCGAAGCGGTGATTTTGGCATAAAAATCATCTCGACTTCCGGTCGATATACCGGCTTGCCAAAACCTGTCCGTTAGGATGCGCTCAGGAACCCCTCGCATGTCTTGCGGTAGGCCAACCCAGTTCTCCGGGTTATGAAAAGCGTGCGCGTTGCTGTGAGTCTGTTAGCTTAGTGCTCTCCATTTCCGATACTACACCTACCTAACCAGCTGCAGCAAAGTTGGCAGAATAGTTGGAATAACATCATGCCAAAGTGTGCAGGCAACTTGATACGCTGGCTCTGATTTCTTGAGCTTATCAGTTGAGACTGCTAGCATTGTCTTCGTGCCTCTCAATGGCAATTGCTGTATAACGTGTCAGCTTCTGGATGTAGTTCCTATCGCTCGACTGTGTTTTACCTGGAACTTCCTGGTCATTTCCTCCTGCACTGCCTTGCCCTCTGGGTCAAGAGCTGCTTCTGTCCAATCCTCCAATTTCTGTGCTTGTCTCGATTGCATATATGGCCCCACATTCTGCAAACCGAGCAGATTACAGAATCCCTCAAACGTGGAAGACATGTTTCGCAGCTCACCGTCTTGCCAGGCCTGTGTTATCGGCTCCACAAACGAGGCCAGCCGAGTCTGGCGTAGGTAGGGCTCGATGTTGTTTGCACGTTGCCTAATCGAGTTAGTAAAGACGTGGCACCGATGAGTACAAGCCATACATTATGATGAGGAGGACTGATGTAAATTCCATGTGAAGTTTGTCATCAACTCGGTTAGCCATCGTGATCTCCTGGATCTTCGGTTCCAAAAGATCATAGAATGTCTATGAAGGCTGTTAGCAGAGTCTTTCAGTACAAATCATAAGAAGCTCACAGCAAAGTAATCAGCATAGCGACTCGCGAGCCGCCGCAGTTCGTGACTAGCTAGCCCATGTAGCTCTTTCACAGCTTCTGCGTAAGCCGGATACTCCGGCTGATCAGGTAGGCGTGTCATAAGAATGTACTCCAAGACTTTGAGGGCGAAATTAGGGGTCTTATCAAGAGCCTTAGCAGAGATGTCGACAATGAGTTTCACAATTCGCTGTTTCAAGATAGGATCCTATACTCAATTAGCCTCCTTGGTCAATACAACCAAGGCTAGCGCTGAACAGACCTCGAAGTTTCTCTGCATCAACTTGAATGCCCAGGTCTCCAGAACGTTTTCCAGCTCACTGCGCTTTTGCTCCTACTTCTTGTCAGTTGGGCCACAGGAATCAGGAAGTAAACACATACATCTTGCTGAGGCATGTTCCCGTGCAACGACACCCACTTAGTGTAGCCCTTCAAGGTAGCTTCAACAACCGCAAACTGGGTATCTGCGCGCATCAACGGGACAGAGTTCTTCGAGAATGATTTGACTTTGCTGTTCGTTAGCTTGAGATTGGATCGATTGCAACGTAAACTGACCGCTGAAAGGTTCGACCCCGTTGTACAAGGCATCAAGGTTATTGTCAACCCCAAGAAGAATGTGTGGAATAGCCTCTTGCGGTCGTTTTTGGACTATCGTCTCAATAATTGCCGAGCAATAGCGTCGATAATTCCCAACAAAGGCATGTCTCTCCGGGACAGTGTCAATATCTTCATTAAGAAACATTACAGTAGGGTCCTCTGAATCAGTAGGAAGGGCTTCCCAGTGGACAAGACGCTCAGTACAAATGGTCAAGAGTGGAGGAATGAGGTTGATCACGACGTCCGAGTCCCCAACTTTGGATGACGCTATAAGTTTGGACCAAATATGCAGAACTGGAATCGAAACGGTAAGACTGCGATGCTGAACGACGTTTAACATGAGATGAAAAAAGAACGGCAAGTCTGCATTAGGCGCACTCTCGATGGCAAAGCCTTTTTCTTCAAGAAAACCTGCAATGTAGGAAACCATCTGGCGATACGTTAGAGATACTGCAATAATCGGGATTGTCAGACTTACCTCCGACAGCTTTTTGGATACGGTGTACTTGGTGTCATCGGTATCCTCGGGGCCAACGACAGACCACTGAAACAGCTTCAACAAGACATTCAAGGACTCCGTCTCGTACATTAGGTGTACCAATGGCTGAAAGCCCTCGATATCATAGCTGGACCTGCTATATAACGCATGCAAGGCTTCGACGGCGGCCTGAATAGTTTGTTAAAGCGATGTATTGCCTAAACGACATGAGACTTACCAATAACACCTGTTCATCATCGCAAGTAAAAGCTCTGGCTATACTTTGGACACACCCTGAGATCAGGATAGCTCTGGGGATTGACCAAACCAAGACCGATTTCAGGCTCGCCAGAGCCTTCAGGGCGGCATCCTTTGCTTGTTTGGAGTGCTGTATGTTTCCAATGCAGTCTTGAAGGAACTCGCATGTCCGGGCAAGCCAACCTTCATTGCCGCAACGTAGGTCAACCTGGTTGTCTCGTTTTGGGTACGCCTCTTCAAATACAGCCAGCGGCGTACAGATTTCTACCAATGCACGGTTTAGATCGGTTCCGCGTAACGACGAAACAGTGTCTTCTCGATAGAAGATATCTTCCGATAGTGTCTCGAGAACAGATAGGACCAGTTCTTTATGCACAAGACTAGCATTCCAGAACTGGACTAGGCGTTGATCCATATCGAGCCAATCTAACCCCCAGCTTCTCTTGGCAACCTCCGCCCATAGTTGAGGAATCTTGTTTCGAATATACACAGGGTCCTCTGGCTGAATCGATTCGGCAAGCTTCAGCACAATATCCCTCAGACCCACAATCTCATCCGTAGCGGTGAATGAGGTATGGCGTAAGACATGATCGAGAAGAGTCAACCCAAAATACCGGACCAAGGCATCATTCTCCTTCCGTGATGCTAGCAGAAAGCCGTTACGAGCCGCGGAAGGACTTTCCTTTTGCGACTCCACAAATTGCAAGGCCTCTCTGCGGAGCTCGTTTGTCGATGACGGATTGTGGATGAGCTCAAGTGCCCGAACGATATCGACCATGCTCCCGTCCGCCAGTCCATCTTCTGCGGCCATAGTTTCACCGAAGTCAATTGGCCACGAGCTAGATGCGAATTCTGCCTGGATTCTCCCGGGTTGATAGGACCAGCGCGATTAGAATCCGCCAATGCTCGCAGCTGGTGAGAAACGAACAGAAGAAAACCGGGTGTGATGTTTTCTTTTTTATTTACCCTTGTGAACGCAGAAGATTGGGTGATCAAAGCAAGTAAACCGCGTGGCGGCCAACGGCGACTCAGGCAGCACAGTGAACCACGCAAGGCTTTTGGTTAGGCAATGTAGTTGCGGCTGAGGTCCGGATTTCTTGACGAAGATAGCTCGCTTTCGTGCTCTGCTGTAAGAGGGGGAAGGGGGATTCTCCAACCTTCCCCAGCGATGCCTTTCAAAATCCAGAGCCGAATCTCTTGCCTTGACCGAGAAGTTGTTGGTGAATAGTTAACGAAGGCGGTACTCTTACAAGCAGGAGAATTTTCCACGCGCTCATGCTGCAATGACCACACCGACACCGACACGGAGGGGCAGTTCTTTACCGCCCGGTTTATCGATAAGAGCTGCCATCAGATAAGAAGCTCTTTGTTGCCTGTGCTTTCAGGCATACTATGCAGGTATATTCTAGACTACCAAATAGTACCGCCTATGAGTTAGTAAAGTACCATGCCGAACGGAGCATAATCATGCCAATACTAAGTGTCAATTGACCTTGAGTCTAAAGCAACCGCGAAACGCCAACAGCATCGCCATAAACAAGCCACTGGTTCACGAGAGTCCGAGACATTACATCACCGTACATCCTCCCTTTTGGCACTGTTCAAGATAGCTTACGTCCTCTGCCGAAGGAGCTGCCAGCGCGCCTCCTTTACGCTTTTTGCCTTCGATTTTGATGCTCTGTTCACCCTCGGGATGCCACCATTGGAGTCTCTGAAACCGGGCATGCTTAAACTCCACGTAATCAATGGACCACTTTCCAGCGGTGGTAGCCACTCGGGTGGCCGTGTCTGGAAAATGAAAATCAGGCAGGTAAATTTCCGTTGGCACATCAGCTGGGTTTCCGATGAGCGACATGGTAAAAGTGCAGTTCTTCAAGTCAAAGACGTGGTCAGATATCAGTCCATTTGTATAGATAGGACTAGGTCGGATGAAGGCTTCGGCAGCACGGTACCCAAGTTTATCTTCGTCCAGTTGTGAGACTTCTGAGGTGATAGAAGGGGTCTTGATAGCGTCTTTTAGATTCCGAGGGCTTATTTCTTGGTTGGTTGCATGATGACTGGACGAGTAGGAGGGGGAACCGTGGTCTGACCGGCTGTGCAATTCATGATCTTGAAGGGACTTGCTGCTAGGAAGTTCCAGGTCATCGACAGAGTATATCGAAAGATCCTCTCCATTCCACTGGTCGCCCCATTCGTGATCATTCTAGAACAGGTGTTAGTAGCAGTGCCCTTACATCGTTTTTGGGGTTCTTACCCTTGCGGTATAGACCCATAATGTGAACCCATTCGAAGTGCTCCCTTCTAGGGCATAGTGAATGGCATCCATAGCACTGATCTGGCTGCTGTAGTCGCCAGTTTTGTAGGCATGCTTGTCATCCATGTCGTATGGTATGCCAGTCTCACTAAAGATTACAGGGTGGTTGCCCATGTATCGTAAGCTTTCTTCCCTAAGAAATTTGAGTTGATCGCGCAAGCAGTTTCTGATAGCAGTCTCTCCTATCTTGACCCCAAAAGCTGGTGTAAGATATTTTCCACGAAGAACGCCAATAACATCCACGTTGTATAACCGGTTCCTGTCCATGTTAGATGGGCAATTCAGAGTTCCATCATCTTGACTCACCAATGTTTCGACATAAGGGTGAGCCCGTCATAGTAGTGAACAGCGTGAATCATGTTGGGATCATCATCATTCGATCCCTTGAGGTCAGGTGGAATTTCCATCACAGGAGGCTGGCACAGCATGATCGAACCAGGCCACACACTTCGGATCGCTTCGGTATATGCTCTATAATGCTCTAAGAAGTAGGTATTCGTGAATTTGTCGTAGTCGAGCGGCTCCCCGGTTCGCGGCTTTTTAGCAAAGTAGTCCTTCTGTAGTAGCTCATCTGTCACTGGATCCCAGACCCCATGCTGAGCCCACAGACATTCCCCCAACTTCCAGTTGGGGTCTCTGTTCCAACCGTACTTCGTGTCATCATAGGTCACCGGTAGCCAAGCAGTCTCCCCTTCTGGGTCGATCAGTTCTCGGCCGCTTTGGTATGGGCCGAATCCTCCAAATCCCCAAGTTGCCTCTTCGCATGCACGTCCTGAACCCGTAAGGATTGCTTGGAAAGCAGTCGGTGATGTCCCTAGCTGGAGCTGCTGATCTGCGGGAATGACGGAGATGTCTTGGTAACCAATTAGTCCTCGCTGAGGTTCGTTAAGGCTTTCCCATCCGATGACCACCTCATTTTCGATGTCACCAGCGTCGTGTATCTTTTGGGCAAAATATTTGATCGCGGCTATGAAATGACCTTGGAGATATTCCTGGATATTCACGCCGTCTATTACCGCCTTAGGTGCAAAATCTCTCCCTGCCCAGAAGAGTGTGAACATCGTTTGGCAGACCAGTCTAGTATAATTTGTGGCCCATATCATCTTTGGAAACTCAGCCGGACTATCCCAGGTATTCTGCACTAAAGCAGCTTGTGTCTTCTTGAAGCCCCTGGGGTCTAGGCCTGCCGCGTAAAGCGTCCAGGCAGGTGCCCCAGAGCCTCCCGAAAGTCTTGACCACTATAAGAGCCTGCCAGTTAGCTTATCCCCAATGGTTCTCATTCCAAAGTAGGATACGTACCACATCCTGATGTGGATCCATAAATACGTAGAATTCGTACTGCTTTGCGATCCTCAAGACCTCAATTGTGAAAGCTATCCATTCATCGTCATATTTGCCAGGTCCCTCATGCTCAATTGCTTCCCAGGTGAATATGTATCTGATAGTGTTGTAACCCCATTCGCGTAACCTTGAGAAGTGTGTATGTGCATCATCAAGCGAGAATGGCCGTCCAACGAAAGAGACATGATCGGCGTCAAAGAATCCATCCGCGACGTTCGAGGGGACATCAGGAATCCTGGGGTATTTGGCCTCGCCGGCAATATTGATTCCCCTAAGTGTAATCTCACGATTCTGGGGGTCCTTAAACTTTGTGCCATCAATTCGGAGACGACGGGGCGCCATGCTGACTGCAATCCGTTGGATGGAGGATCGGCGGTTGTTGGCGGAAAGGATATGTGAAGGCGAGGTACAACAGAAATAGCAACCGAGTCGAATACAATCGAGACACTGGCAGGAGCTTCAGCGCTCTAGTTTCACTGCGAGGGTCAGGCACCAGGATCGTTGATAAGGTTATCGGACCATACTCCGATGCGACCGACAGGCTGGATAAACTTACGACGATCAGCTGTAATTATTGCAAAGACCTCATTCCAGTGAGACCTGTTTCAGGGGAAGGTGTGCCAGGCGTTTCACCACCGATAGGCATCAAAAGATCTGCCTATTCTTGACGAGAGAGGAACAAGGAGAGAGCTGCAGTCAAGAGGTGCGGAGAAACGGCGCTACCTCACGATAAGCCGCTCTGACGTACCACAGCCCACGCACTGTCCTTCGGCGCCCCACAGCCGAGAGCATTTTCCCACCTTCAAGAAGCTCTCATATCACGAATCAACTGCGGGCAAGGTCATGAGGCGGCTGCATTAGGATGTCAAGCAAGGCCGCCCTCAAGGAAGTGCGGACAGCGCTCGACTCGAAGAATTTCGAGCTTGCAGCCGACAAAGCCAAAGCTCTTGTGAAGGAACAACCGCAGAACTACCATGCGTGGGTGCTCATTACGATAGCTTCGAGTCCTTGACTGATTGTTCTCTTCATAGGAATGTCTTTCTCGGTCTTGCACAGGATAAACTCAATCGAACCCAAGACGCCGAAAAAGCGTATTTCGCGGCCACTCGCATCAAGGGCGATGACAAGACGGCATGGCAGGGACTTATAAGCCTCTATGAGAAGCAAGGAAATCAGAAGCTTGAGCAATATCGAGAGGTGGTTATAAACCTTGGTCAAATATTTGCCGACTTGTAAGTCGAGGAACCGAGCAGTTACAACGAACCATGATTGCTAATTGGCCAGGGACGATAAACACCGATGCCAGGACACTGTGGACAAATATATCGCCTTTGTTAAGAAGAATGGAACTCGCCTACAGTATAAGAAAGCCCTTGAGCTACATCTACCGACCAGTCCTTTATACAGCTTCCTCGAAGGTCGTATACCCAATCCTGCACACACCTACCAGCGTCTCATTGAGATCACGGAATCGGAAGAAAGAGAATTCATCAATCGTGAAATTGGTGAACGAAGAACCCGGCTCGGTGCGCGAATCGACCAAGTGACGCTCGACGTAAAACGCGAGGCCTACAAACGAAGCGAGCTGGAACAGCTTTACCGTGGAATAGTCAATTGGTCTCATGATGATCAAGTTCGACGGGCGTACGAGGAAAAGTTGTTACAGAGGGCTTATGACATACTTACTGTCTTACCTGCCAATGAAAAGGACGCGAAGAGAGAAGAGGTGGTGCAGGCTGCTCGTGATATGGTGATTATCAAACACCCTTTCGAGCTTGCCTGGAAGATCGTCCTAGAATGGCAGGATGTCGAAGACTTCTCTCAATGGGACCGCGGATTCTTGGAGGATTTTATCGAATTTTTCCCTGAAAATGACCTCACAAAGGTTCTCAAGGGCTTTCTGGGTAGTGACATTTCTCCGTTCCCCAAAGAGCCCACCAAGCCGGATCAAGAAGAGGCGGACAAGGTCGAGAAGGTCGAGAACGGTACCGCTAATGGAGAGAATAGTGAAGTGGCTGCCCAGGACCGACTTATTTTGATGGTGGAAGGTCTAGAAATGTGCTCTACCTCCATTGTTGCTCACAGGATCATGGGTGAACTCTACCTGTCGCTTGAGGAATACGAGAGCGTCGTCGATGTGTGCCGCAAAGGCCTCCAGAACCTACACGATGCTGTCAAAAGGACGGGTATCAGCCTACAAAATACCGCTGATTCCTTGAACATCGCTCTTGCAAACTCCCTTATCTACTACCAGTCTCCGCGAAATCATCCAGAAGCTCGGAGTATCTTCCAGGATATTCTGCAAAGGCAACCCACCTCAACCAGCTGTCTTCTCGGCATTGGTCTCATCCTCAAGGTCGACGAAGACTACCCCGAAGCCGTCAATTTCTTGGAGCGCGCTCTCGAACGAGACCCGTCAAACCTCAAGGTTCGTGGCGAATTGTCATGGTCTAGAGCGCTTAACGGAGATCTAGAAGCAGGCCTATCTGGACTTCAGGACGTGCTGGAGGAGCTGCAAACCTCGCAACTCGAAAATCGAGACTTCAAAGGTGAAATCCTCTACCGCATCGGTTACTGTCAATGGGAAATCGACCCATCATCGTCCGCGCGCAAAGACAGAAATGGTGCGTATGCTAGTTTCTTAGCGTCCATCCAATCCAGTCTAAACTACGCGCCGGCATATACCAGCTTGGGTATCTATTATGCCGACTATAAGAAGGACAAAACAAGAGCGCGGAGGTGCTTCCACAAAGCGTTCGAGTTATCTGCGTCGGAAATCGTTGCAGCCGAGAGGTTGGCGAGAACGTTTGCAGACCAGAAAGAATGGGACCTCGTTGAGGCTGTCTCTCAACGCGTCGTCGATTCAGGGAAGGCCAAACCCGCGCCAGGCTCGAAAAGAAAGGGATACAGCTGGCCCTACGCTGCTCTAGGTACAGTTCAGATTAACAAGCAACAATACCCTAAGAGCATCGTTTCGTTTCAAGCAGCTCTGCGTATCAGCCCAGGCGACTACCATTCTTGGGTTGGTTTGGGTGAAAGCTACCATAACTCCGGAAGATACATCGCCGCTACAAAGGCATTTGAGCATGCCCAGGAGTTGGAATCTACATTATCAAAGTCCGATCAGGAACAGATATGGTTCGCTCGATACATGCTGGCTAACGTGAAGC
Organism: Aspergillus pseudodeflectus; assembly: GCF_044049435.1. NCBI lineage: Eukaryota > Fungi > Ascomycota > Eurotiomycetes > Eurotiales > Aspergillaceae > Aspergillus > Aspergillus pseudodeflectus. The sequence goes on along the minus strand of NW_027263857.1, from coordinate 41,040 downwards.
GGGAGCTGGGCGAATACGACGATGCGATCAGAAGATACGAGGACGTGCTAAAGTTTCGCCCCAATGAACTGGGTGTCACGATCGCTCTGCTTCAAACACTTACAGAAAATTCCTGGAAGAGTCTAGAATCCGGACTGTTCAATGACTGCGCCGAGCTTGCCGGAAGGGCTATTATGGTAGCCAAGTCACTGGCAACCGAGCGCGTCGACATTTTCAACCTGTGGAAAGGCGTGGGAGATGCATGCACGATCTTCTCTTACATCAAGTCGAAAGCCAACAAGCTACCCATGAACGAGATTCGGGGGTTGCTTACTACACAGCTTGAACCCTCCGCTCTTGACATTCTTACAGATATCGATGAAGTGGGACAGAACTACCTGCCTGAACTCAAGGATGAGAAGGAGGTTTCGATTCTGGCAAACGAGTGCATGTACGCTTCTATCCTAGCCTACAAGCGTGCCATACATGTCTCGTTACAAGACATCCACGCTCAGGCAGTATCATGGTACAATCTTGGATGGGCAGAGTATCGATCATACAAAAGCATCAGGCCAAGTGGAGATGGAAAAAAGCAGTCTCGCAAGTTCTTGAAAGCAGCAATGCGTTCCTTCAAAAGGGCCATTGAGCTGGAAGCTGGAAATTCCGAGTTCTGGAACGCCCTCGGAGTGGTGACTACGAGCATGAGCCCACGGATCGCACAACACGCTTTTGTCCGAAGTCTGCATTTGAACGACAGGAGCGCGCAAGTATGGACAAACCTGGGAACTCTTTACCTCATACACAACGATATCCAGCTATCCAACGAAGCGTTTACTCGGGCGCAGTCAACCGATCCAGACTATTCACTTGCCTGGGTTGGTCAGGGTTTCCTAGCCCTCCTGTTCGGCGAACCACGAGAGGCTAGAGGATTGTTCGAGCATGCCTTTGATATTTCCCGGTCATCGTCGAAATTGCCGAAACAGCAGTACACACTTACTCTTTTCGACCATCTTGTCACGGATGCCTCCGCGTCAAACGAGGTCTCGCAGCTTATCCAACCATTCTTCACATTGTATCAGCTTACTAGTCAAGACCCGTCTGATCTTCCCTTCGTCCATCTCTTCTCTCTTCTTGCCGAAAGAATTGGTGAACTCACAGACGCTGAAGCCAGCTTGCGAAGTCTGTGTTCTCATGTTGAATCTGAGTATGAGGTCTCGGAATCCGCAGCATCTCTCTCCAGGTTCGTGCAAGCCAATGCCGATATTGCGCGCGTGCTCCTAGCACGTCAGGAATACGAAGAAGCCGCCGAAAAGGCAGAGACTGCGCTTATGCTGTCAGGCGAGGATGATTCCGATAAATTCGAGCCCGAAATGTACAAGAACTTGCGCCTGTCGGCACATTTGACGGCTGGTTTAGCGCATTACTACATGAGAGCGATGGACAACGCAATCGATATGTTCCGCGATGCGCTTCAAGAAGCAGATAACGCGCCAGATGTCGTCTGTCTTCTCGCACAGGTATTGTGGGCGAAGGGTGGGGAGGAGGAGCGAACAGTCGCTCGACAACAGCTGTTTGAATGCGTGGAAAACCATACAGATCACGTCGGTGCAGTTACGCTGCTGGGAGCCATTGCCCTACTTGATGACGACAAAGACGTTATCGAAGCTGTCGAGTCTGACCTCCACAACATGATCACGAGAGATGACATTGAGATTCATGAAAGAGCGAGACTTGTCAAGCTCTTGACAGCTATCTCCTTATGTATCGCCAATGAATCGGGGGTTCCTGAAGAGACAAGACGTATTGGAGAGGCGGCCGCTGCAGTGATGAGAGCACCATGGGACCCTGAGGGATGGTTAGAGCTATCTTCCGCTTCTCAGGAGCCATACCCTGCTGAAATGGGCGTCAAGACAGCGCTACGGAGTGTTCCTCCTCGTGGCAACCTCGACGCAGCCGATCTATCCAACGCCTATGCACAGACCGGCAAGGCTAGTGATGCATTAAGGGCGATCATGGTCGCGCCATGGATGAAGAGCGGTTGGCAGGAAGTGAGCCATGTGGTCTCTTCGACTACTTGACCCATTTTGGCTCAGCCTTGAATATATGAACTATACTTGCATTAGAAATGAATGATAAACCAACGTCCATAACTTACCGCCTTTAGCTAAACTCTCATGCACGTCCAGTATCTGTCCCTGCTTCGGTGACTTTCTGCAGCAACCTCTCCTTCCTCCCAGCTCTCCAAGCCTGATCCATCGCCTCAACCTTTCCCCCGAGCAATGTAACACTGTCCGGCGTCAAGAGAATCATACCCCTCGCCACAACAACGCCCCGCAAGAGCAATTTCGCCCCAATAGCCATTTTCCCAATCGCAAGTCCAGTGATCTTCTTCATCTCAATCCCCATCACCCTTGTCCCTTTCGCATCTTGCAGAATCAACCGATGCGGCCCATTACTCGCATTCGCATTCGCAGTAGTAGCAAGCTCATCCTGATCCTCGTCGCCAACATTGACCGTCCGCACAATTTCCCGTCCTCGAACCGCCTCACCCCGCTCTACACGCTCGATGGCTTCGACTTGGCTCCAGGCACTGGTTCCAATGTCTTCGATGTCGAGGACTTGTACGGGGATGGTCCCCGTGAGGCGGCGTTCTCGAACGTTGGTGTCGGAGATGTCGACGGGAAGTATTGCAGAAGGGCTAGAGGTCAGGGATTCGCGGATATCGGAGGTGAGGAGGCGGAAGAGCGCTGTTTGGGTTAATGCTGGAATTGGGGTGTTGCGTTGGGCGGCGCTGATTGTAGAGAGGAAGCTGCGTAGCCAGGTCGGGGAGACGGGAAGGGATTTCGTCTGGAGAAGGTGGGTAGTTATTTGGTCTTGAATGTTTGCCATTGTGAGTTGTTTCACATTAGCATTGTCGCTAGGTGGATGTTTGTGTTTGGTTGGAGTTGGGGCTGGAGTTGGGGCTGGAATGGTAAAAAGTTGAGGCTGCGGAGCAAATCCGGGGGAATCGCCGCGTAGAGCTGTCATCTTATCTATCTTCTTTCTCCTTACCATCTACTATCCTCGACGTCGTGAACCATAATTGCTTCCCCTCTCTCCACCACGAAATGTCTACAGTTTCTTCGCCGCGCCCCTCAATCGCTTCATCCCGAGCCCGCTCGCCCACACCAGCCTCCTCGCGCCGCCCATCCCTCGACGCTCTAAACACATCCATCACCGGCAGCCTCAGCGCTGCCTCAACCCCCTCAACAGCCCGCGCCGTCTCCCCATCCCTCCACCCACGCCGAAACCGTACAGCCCTCAGAGACTACTACAACCTCAAACCATCCGATGCCGCGGCCGTCGCTGGCGGCGCCCCCAATGCCCGATCGCGCAGCGTCCCCCGGCACACGGACGCCGGCGACATCTCCAACCCATCCGTGGTTACAACGGGGACAGAACTCGACAGTCCCGATTTCGACCCACAGCGCTACGTCAATAACCTCCTAGCTACGAGCTCCTTGTCTACGATACTCAAAGCGGAGAATACGCTCGTTGGCGACATCCGCACGCTCGATGGCGAGCGCAAGGCGTTGGTGTACGATAACTATTCGAAGCTGATTCGCGCGGTCGAGACGATTGGGAAGATGAGGCAGAGTATGGATGAGCGAGGGGCGCCGCTGACTATGACCAAGACATTGGGACCGGCCATTGCGTTTGTGGCGGAGACGGCGGGTGGGTTGATCCAGGAGGGGGAGGAGTTGAGGAAGCGGATGAGGGAGGCGAAGGACAATGCGGGGGATGAATCAGGGAGGAAACTAGCGGAGAAGGAGACAGTTAAGTGGGTTCTGGCGGCGCCGAAGAGACTAGAGGGGCTTGTTATGGATGGGAAGAGGGAGGAGGCGGAGAAAGACTGGGATGAGGTGTACAAGCTGCTCGATAAGTGGCACGAGGTCAAGGGTGTTGCGGAGGTACGAGAGGCTTGTGAGAAGGTTATGCAAGTCGACGATGCCTGAAGGATTTTGGTATCCTACACCCTTTCAATCGTTCACGCGGATACCACTGTCCTCAGCAACCTAGCCCGCCTCGCTGGCCTGGCCAGCCCCCAGCAACAGAACATGTTGTTCGCGGCCGTCACCATGGTCTCGCCAAAACCAGACCCAGCGTACACCTAAACGCCATGCCTACCTCTGCACTGACAGACTTAGGAAGGCCATGAGAAACGACCCTTTGATATATAGCATAGAGTGACAGTCATCAGTCGTCATCTCATTATCCCGTCTATAGACATTAATTCAGATACCAAGAGCTTTAGACCTTGCCATTCATAACATCCGCGCTCGAACACAAAGTCGGCTTCAATCCATACGGATTCCCCGACATGATTTCCAGATACGTCAACACATCACACTTGTAATAAACCGGCCTCTCCCCCTTTCTTACCAGTCCCAGCTCCATCAAACTCATGAGCACCCGCTTGATATCCTCGCGATCCCGATAATCCTTCGTATACACACAGATGAGCCTCGCCTTCTGCGCACCACCGGCATCCGTAGCAACCTTAGCCGCGTACCCCAGCTCCCCCCGCATCGTCCCCTCAACGACCCGCCTCCAGTACGAATCAACTCTATCCGGCGTGGTAAACAGCAGCCACTTGCCAGACACCACGTCCGTCTCCTGCGCCAGCGCAAAGAGACGCGCTTCGAGCTCGCGCCTTAGCGGGGAAAGTTTCCGTGAAAGCGCAACGTTACTACCACCCTTCTGGTCATTCTCCTGCCGTAAGCGCGCTTCTTCGTTTTCATAGGCGTAGAGCGCTTCCAGGCCCCTTCGTTGGAGAGTGGCGATATCGGGTTGTTCCCTTTCGCTTTCGGGTGTATGAAGATATATCCAGGGTCCAGCATTCTCTTCTTTTGTAGTTGAGGCTGGGAGACGTGCGAGGAACGCAGAGCTCGACTCACCGCGACCGAGTCTGTCGGGTGGCATGCATGTTGGTTTATCGATGTCCATGGGCGTGGGCGACATTTTCTGTGTGGCTCGTTGTTTTTCCTCGTTCCGAACTTTCTCTTGGAGAGTTGAGAGGAGATGTGGGTGGATTTTCGTCCAGTACTTCTGTGTGTCGTATTCTGTTGCTTCCTGCTCCAATCGTGTGGTTTCATCTTCCTCTCCTGTCATACCGTTAGCAATGACCTGGAAAACTATTGGAGGGCTTACCATAAAAGCTGGAGTCGTCTGAGAGGTCATCTGGCTTGAGGTCTGCCATCTTGCAGCTCTTGGTAGAAAGTTACTGTTTACGTTGATGTTAAAAATGTCATGATGGATTTGTGTTTGCTCAAACTTGAGCAGCTTTCTTCCAAGCTGTTGTTTCAACTTTCCTGATTGGGATCCACCACAAAGACTCGGCTTCTTTGTATGACCTCTCCCATTGATCTTCAAATCTCTTCCTTCGCAGAAAATCTTGCCGTCAGCTCTCAAGGTTTCTGTTTCATCTCTTCAATCGCGAAAATCACCACGTCCCCCAACCAGTTTCATCTTCTAGACGCCTCTTGAGGTTGCAGCCGGTAGACGTCAGATCTTCTCCTTCAATTAATAATATTCAGCTGTCAACAATGGAATTTAATGGGACTTTCCAATCAGCATGACTCACTTGGGCTCATCATGAATATTCTCCCAGATCCTCCAATGATATCAGTGGGGTCGAAAATGACACCAATAGATCCTTGATCCATGTTTCTACCAGGCAGACAGACGAGACGCAAGCAGGCATCAACATGATTAGAATCAAAATTGATAGGCACATCTAGATCCCTTTCATGACCAATTACCCCGCATTCTTAATGCTCTCGGACGGTATATAGCAACATTCTCCTAGTCTCCCTGTTCGTTCAACACATTACACAAAGCAAGCCTCGCGAGACATTCAACAAAGCCATCAGAATGTCTGCTCCATTCTCCAAGCTACCATCTACTGCGAAGATCACTCCGTCTATATTTCGCATTGCGGTTTCAGATGAGCAGCTCTCTGAGTTCAAGACGCTGGTGAAGCTCTCGAAGATCGGACCCCAGACGTATGAGAATACGCGGGAAGATGGCCGGTTTGGCGTGACACATGGCTGGATTAGTGCGAGGAAAGATGAGTGGCTGAACAGCTTTGACTGGTATGAGATGAGCGGTATACGGAGGATCAGTTGCTGATTCTCACAGGCGAGAAGTTGAAGCTCGGGCAAACAGCTTTCCTCAGTATACAACAGAGATTGAGGGCCTCACCGTCCACTTTGCAGCCTTGTTCTCTGAGAAGGCCGACGCAGTGCCTATTGTTCTGCTTCATGGATGGCCTGGTATGCCCCATAATGCTTCTGTGGAGCCATATACTCATAAGGACTATAGGGAGCTATTTTGAATTCCTCCCCTTGCTCCAGCTATTTCGGGACGAATTTACGCCTAGCACCTTGCCATATCACTTGATCGTCCCGTCACTCCCCGGCTATGCCTTCTCTTCTGGGCCCCCGCTGCACAAGAACTGGACCAATACCGATAGTGCCCGCGCCATCAACCAGCTGATGCAGAATATAGGTCTTGGGAGCGGATATGTGGCTCAAGGAGGTGATATTGGGAGCAGGATTTCCAGGCTCTTAAGCTTGAACTATGATGGCTGCAAAGGTGAGTTTAATCTTGGGTATTATTTGAATCAATCTACCAGTGCTGACTTTTCCAGCGGTTCATTGTAAGTGTCGAGCCCAGTGACAAGACAACATAGGTTAATCCAATAGTGAACTTCTGCCCGACGCCCACCCGTCCTGAAGGCGTTTCTGACGAGGACCTAAGCGACCTTGAGAAACTGGGACTAGAGCGTTACCGCGCTTTTCTAGAGTCGGGTAGGGCATATGCCCAGGAGCATGCCACTAGGCCTGCAACGATTGGACATGTACTATCCTCAAGTCCTCTGGCGTTACTCGCATGGTAAGCTTCGCCCTCCCTCCCTAAATCTCCTCTTCCCGTATCTAAAAGTGTATAGGATTGGAGAAAAATACCTCGAATGGCCAGATGCTCCCTTATCGTCGGAGACCATCCTAGAGCTGGTCACCCTGTACTGGCTTACAGACACCTACCCGAGGGCTATATATCCATACCGCGAGGTAACCCCTACGTGATTACCTATCCGTTACTATACCAGAGATAAAACTAATGCAATCCAGAATACCCTTGCCCCCCGCGATGCTACAGCTTCTCTGACAACGGACTTCTACATCCACAAACCACTGGGTTTCTCATATTTCCCGCAGGAGCTGATGCCGGTGCCTCGGTCGTGGGTTGCCAAGACTGGGAATCTAGTATACTTTAAGGAGCATACAAAGGTGGGATTGTTGAATTAGAACGTTGGTTTTTCTCAGGGCTAACATGTACTAGGGTGGACATTTCGCCGCTCTTGAGCAGCCAAAGGCGATCAAAGAGGATCTGGTGGAATTCATTTCACAGGTTTGGCCTGCTACTGTCTCGAAATAGTCATTTCTAGCTTCGATATACGAATACTTTTTCATATATTCTTCAGGTATCTCTGGTTGCTCTAGATATAGTTTCGCTGCCCCGCCAAGACCTCAACAACGCAAATCTCACGCGATCTGCTTTTATATTTCTACATCTCCCAACTATAGTAAAATATCATCACATCCTATTCTAGGACCAATCAAACTCGATCTCAAAGAACTGCCAAATGAGCTTTGAGTAATCAAAATGATCCCCCAGCACCCAGCCTCAAAAACAACAACCTACCTCGATCAACCCCCAAGCTGCCTGCAATTCTGCCCAGCATCGCCGAACAACTTTGTCATAGGAACATACCTCCTCTCATCAGAGACAAAACCAAACCAAAGCCCAAATACCACAGAAGAGGATGAGAGCTCAGACAATGAACAGACGGAAACAATTTGCCAAACAAAAATTGGCTCGCTGCAGCTGTGGAACTTGGATCCGGAGACGGACGCACTGTACTTGACCTTTTTCCACTTCCCTCTCCACTTATGCATACTGTTTGATAGTTTGTATGCTAACCGAGAACCAGAACACAACTCTCAAGATACCCACTGCCCCATGCAGTCTTTGATTTGCACTTCCACCCGCGGATCCCTAACCTGCTAGGAATCGCCACGAGCGCGGGGACCGTCTCGCTGTTCACAGTCAATGTCTCTGACTCGGACTCGGACGGGAAGGATACGGGATTCACTCATTTGGCTACTTACTCCGTGCACGAAGACCCCTCTATTCCAACACTATTCCTGGCTTGGTTGCCCAAGAGCTGGCTTCCTGGGTTTGGAAGGGATGGTTTCGCGGTAACATTCTCAGATGGACGGACGGGCGTCTTCGGCGTTGATTCCGGTGCTCTTGTCCAGCGTGGTACTGCTGGTAATGAGAATGACGAAGTGACAGAACTCGCTTCATTCAACGCAACGCAACCAATCGAGATATGGTTTGTTGCGGCAGCAACATTCCCTTACCAGAATCAAGACACCGAGGACAAAACTAGTCGCAAATCAACCCCCTACCTCTTCACAGGCGACGACTTCGGAATGTTGCAGACTATCCGCTTCCCAGATACAGACCCAGCCGCGGACCAAGAATCAGACTCAGAATTAGATTCTCTCCCGCCACCTCTCCTCAACATATCTGATAGAGCCCTCCACCACACCGCTGGCTTAACGTCCATCCTCCCGCTCCCGATTCCGCTTGACCATCCGCTTACGTCTGGGTCCCCGCTACTGCTTACGGGAAGCTACGATGAAGTCTTGCGTGTCTATCATGCGGCTGGAAGAGGCAGGGTTGTTGCGGAGGAAGGGTTGGGAGGTGGGGTTTGGCGCTTGGAGTTGCTTGATACCACCACTACTACAGCCGGAGGGGAGACGTGGACATTCCTGGTGCTTGCGAGCTGTATGCATGGCGGGACGAGGGTTGTTAGGGTTGCTGTTTCTGCTGAGAATGGAGGGGAGGATGTGAGTGCTGAGATTGAGATTTTGGCGGAGTTTACAGAGCATGAGAGTATGAACTACGCCTCGGGTGTTTGGGGGTTGGATTCTCTGGATCCGGCTGTTGAAGGGGGCGCTGAGATCAAGGTCGTGTCGAGTAGTTTTTACGATAAGAGGGTCTGTGTATGGAGAGTCAAGGTCTGAAGATAGAACCTAAAACTTCCATACACTTGACTCCCTGAACACGAAATGAAGTCAAGACCGCGAAGTCATAAAAGCGCTCTAAGATTCATAATGTGATGCAGCGTGTACATCCGGGAAACAACATGTGTTGGTTGTATATGTGTATCTAGACAATCGTCTCCAGCTCTCGAGCATACCCAATCGCATTTTCAATGATCGTCCCGCTGGCCACAAGGATATCCTTCTCCGAGCGTGTGGCGGTCTCTGCTTCAACGGGAAAGTATATCCGGCCGTCGCGAAGGACCCAACCGCGCTGCTGGGCGAACTCCATGACTGCGCCTTCGGATTCGAGGAAGAGGAGGTTCTTGGCGTTGGATATCGGGAGGGATGGGTAGGCTTTCTCGGAGCAGTCGGCGATTTCGCTGCGGATGGTTCCGACGAGGACCTAGAACACTAATTAGTTCTCCATCTACTCGGACAAAAAATTAGAAGGGCAAACAAAGGAAGTCGTACATTCGAAAACAACGCAAAGTCCTCCGACGGCACCCGCTCAGAGTTCGTCTCCCTCCAAACCTTATCATAGCTGCCCTCCATCAGATTTCGCTCAAGATCAACCGGATACTTGATAAACGGATCGTCCTCAACCGACTTCCCATTCAGACTGGCCTCCTCCACAAGCCCCTCCAACACCGTATGGAAGCTTGTGCTATCCCCGGAGCTCAATAGAAGTAGGAGATACAGCCCTGTGATCTTGCTGCGCTGGCTGTTCTTCGGATCGACCTTCTTAGCGCTCGTGGCGTCTCGCTCGAGGTCGTAAAAGGGCTGTAGCTGCTGGTAGTAGCGTGTGAAAGAGGGAGCGTCGGTTTGGCGGATGGCGGCGAGGGCTCCGGTCTCAAGGATCTCACGGGCGAGAATGATAAGCTCGGGAGATGTAGAGGGTGTGGGGATCAGGGCGTTTTGGAGAAGGAGAGTGCGCTTTGCGCGGCTGAGGAGGTCATTTGCGGTGTCGAACTGCTTGCGGTTGACGGCGTTGGTAAGGTCGGAGACGAGTGATTTGAGTTCACCGGCCATGGTGTCGGGATGTGTGAGGAAAGTACAGCGGCAGGTAAATGCTAGTATATGTATGAGTTCGAGGCGGGGTGAGTGTTTAGACGAGAAAGAGTGTTGTAGGATTGTGAGCTTGGTGGTTGACGTTGTCCGGAGGAGCTTCACTTCGGGATTCCAACAGCTTCGCGGCATCATCTTGGCATGACAAAGTCACGTGATAATGGCCAGTTAGAATTCCCATCATTCGGGTCAAATATGCCATATAGATGATATTGACAGGTAATGAGACCATTGTTCTATGCGCCCTTGCCCTCTTCAATACACATTCAACTACCTACTGTTTGACAACACTACGATGGGCACTGATCTGGCATTTTAGTCTTCCAGTCGCTGAATTGAGCATTATTATGTTTATGTTAAGTTTAGGTATGTTCATTATTGGAGTTCCAGTGGTTGGAGTGATGGGGCTTGAGCACAATCAAGTTGGTAAGTCCTGACCACCATAGTACCAGGTTCCGCAGGGTAGGACATGAAATGCGGTTGTTGAATAACACTGGAAGGAGCAAAGCAATAAGCACGTGCTTTGGTTTGAGGAAAGGGTCTTCTTCTCTTTGAAATTTATTGTATTAGTTATATTAACCTGAAATGGATCATAATGTATCGTAACATGCAAAATTTGGGTATGGATAAGGGTTCAATATATCCGCTCCGTACTTGGCTCTGGCCAGTCCACCTCCTCACAAGCACGCTCCTTTCTAAATTCTCGGATGCTCTCTACATCCCAGCCTGCTATCCACCGTCCGTTCTCAGACTTGTCTCCCACGTCCGGCCCAGCAAATGATCCGAGACTGATGGTGCGTACGAGTCGGCACTTTTTCTGGTGGTACGTGAACTGGAGACAGTCGGAATGGTCGCGGCATGCTTTCTGGCAAGATTCAAAGGAGTCGTGATCTTCGTGTTTTGGGGCATCAAAGGCATCGTGGTCTGCGTTTTTCCAGTCTTCGCGAACGGGACGGTTTTCAAAGTCGTAATAGTCGACAAGGTCAAAGTACAGCATCGGTCGTTGCGTGTCTCCCCCATCCGCTTGTCTTTTTGCTGACCATTTCCATAGTTCTACCGATTCAAAGGGATCACTCTTGTGGAAGCTGACGGCAGGCTGGCACCAGTACGCTCGACCCAGGGGCGTGGTGTGGAAAGAGTTGGGATTGAACATAGGCCAGAGTCCAGCTATATGGACGTCTCTCTGGGCAGCAACCCAGCCTAATACTGAGTCTCCGCAACAGTCTTCCCGGACCATATCCTGATATTTTGTGATCAAAAGCTGCGACTCTTGATCCGACCCGCCTCGGGCACTTCCTGAGCGATCCTCCCGGAGCAAGTTGTCCATTGCAGCTGCAGAGAGCACAATTCCTGATCCACCATAAACGAAGAAAGTTTTGACTGGAGTCCACCAGGTCCCCAGGTCTCTGCCTGGAGTCGGAGATCCCATATATAAGGGATCGGTCCACTTATATCGCGCCAAAAGCTGCACCAAATTCTCCCAGAGCACCAACGAATCGGTCTCCATGAACACGTACCACTTGGCATTTGGGTTCTGGGCATATGCATACTCCACCATGGACAGGAATTTATATCGATCCAGCCTCCAACCTGCATTAGTGGGCGCGAGTTCCTTGTCCCAGTAATAATGATACTCCCGCTGTTGCTGGTACGCCCGTTTATCCTCTTCAGACAGCACATGGATCACGTCTGCCAGCACGTCATGACTGTGGAAGGGGCCGAGCTTTTGGCCCATATCAGACACAACCAGAAGATTCGGAATGCATGTGGTGGCACCTTCGACGTGGGACCGAAGTCGCTCTTGAGATTCCGCTCCCCCAATTTTCAATGTGACCTGAATGCCATCTTCCGCAAAGGCATCGATCGGGAACAGGTGGCAATCTGGAGGAGATTCGGGCTCAGTAGTGTCTTTGGATGAAGGATCCGGACGATGCGGTCGTGGTGGGCTCCCATTTGGCGGCTCTGGAGTGGTCTTTTCCCAACCAAATTCTGGCTTCTGAGTGTGAAGCACATAAGCTGACTGAGAAATGATGACAATGAGTCCACCGAGCAGTAAAGCCTGGCAGATCCACCGCAATGGCTTTGGAAAGCTTGCCCGGCCTAGGGCCATCGCAAGGTTTAAGAATGCTTTAGGTAGGGATTACACCCATTTGATGGGTGCAGGCTGTTCGCGCGTACCCCGGAAATCTCGATAAAAATGGTGACGATGCCAGATGACAGCCGCGACGCGGCTGGGAGAGAAGAAAAGCGTGACATGGGGTGGCGGAGGCCCGTGTTTCATTCAACCAAATAAAATCGATGATGGGCTGATCGCTAGTTGGCCCGTAATGTCCCTTGAACAAGGGATTCAAAGAGGCCGGGCAAACATCATAGGCGCCTGGTGATGCCCGCCCCGCATGGGTTGGCCGATCGGCGCAAGCTCTCCAGCGGCGAAGACGTAATCGCCTAACATAGGCTAACAAACGGGCAAAGTCCCTCGGACCCTCTAGGAGCCTCACTGCCACGGGGCTGAGGTACTCGGGAGTGTCAAACTGCTTGAACCAATCTGCACCCTCAGTCAAGGCACGCTTTGGACGAGATATTGCCAAGTACGCGCCAGACTCGGCCTAGCACTGTTGTAACGCAAGAAATTCTCCGACCTCGGTTGCCTGGCACACTCTCGAGAGTTAAGGCAAAGCCAGCTCATTCAGGGAACGAACTGACGGCTCCAGCCGCTAGACATTCGCGAGTCGCGACACAAGATCCTGCCGCCTCCCAGGCATAAATCGCCGGCTTGATTGGCCTGGCTGGATGGGGGCGAAAACGGGTCGCGCTCGCTTGGCCCTCTAAGCTTACGCACCAAGTTCTGGGCGGGCTGTCCAGGCCCTCCAGAGACTGCCTTTCTCAGCCCCACAGAACCCTCAATCATGACGCGGGAACACCTCGTCAAAGTTCATGATAACAGACTTTCGAGTTTATCTTGATGTCAAGAACTGGAAACTCAATTCTATGATTAAGATACCGCTTACTCAGGGGTTACCCTCCGAAGTTGACCCATTTGACTTCCTTTGTCCACCTCTCAACGGTGTGACACTCATCGCTCGGGTCATCCGATCAGCAATCTTAACCGGGAACCCCTGGTGAAACATTGAGTTGGCGTTTGAACAAACCCGTTGCTTTTTTAGCGCCTTTGCTTTGCAAACGCTTGGAGTTGGAACTGGAATTGCGGCTGAAGATCAAGGGATGTTGATTAGTTATCATGGAGCTTTGGGGCGAAAAGATGGATGCTCGATGGGATCACGTTGAGCAATGTTGAAGCGCGCCCAAAGACCCTTGAAGACCGCAACAGCGGCACCTTGAGATCGATTACTGGCAGCGAGCCTCAGCGTCTGGCTAACAAGACATTCGAATGTCTGCACGAATGATGAGATACACATTCTAGGTATAATTGCAGTGGCAGCTAACACTTACAACCCTTGATGAAAGAAGAAAACCTCGCAACTCCGCCTGGGATAAAAATCACTATTGTTCCAACTCAACACGCGCGCCGATGAAAACCAACCTAGTCCAGAAAAAGAAAGAAAAACACAAAAGACGACCATCAAAAGCAACGCTCATAACTCACTCGCAACCTTCACAAGCGTATTATAGAAAGGCGTCCCTAACCCCGTGGCCGGATCCCATCCAGGCGTTGCGTTCCAGCTCGCATACGGCACTTCAACACCATAGTCGCCGTAGCACCCCGTCGACCCTCCATTGACAATATCAGTGAAGCCTGTTTGGTTCAGCGAGTATAGCCACGGATTGAGGAAGCCGAGTCTCGGCTTGCCGTCCCTCAGTCGTGCTGCGTTTAGCCGGGAGACGATGGCTGCGAATACCGGGGCCGAGGCGCTGGATTACCATTAGAAAGGTACAAAAGGCGGGGCAAGGGTCATTATAAGATCAGGGACGAATCACTTACCTTGTGCCGCCAATCCTGTATGCCTGACCGTGGTCAATGATGAGATAGTTGTTGGCCTGAGCGGCCACGTCGGGGATGCCTCTTCCATGCGGATTGTACAGCCCATCCCACCTGTCACCGAGCCTTTTAAGATAGTTTCCGACACTGGCATCCTGATACGTGGGGCGTGGAAACCGTTCTGAGAAGCCGCCGCCGGAGAAATCGATCGCTTTCTCTGGATTTGTGCCATGCGTACCGCCAACTGCGGTGACGAAAGGGCACGATGCCGGAAATATGGGCTGGAATCTTGTCCTGTTGGTACCGTCGTTGGTCAAACATGACATTCCCACGCCGTCATCGCCACTGCTGAAGATTACGGAGACTCCACGAGCCCCAAGCTGAGCAAACAGATTGCAGGTTGCGTCGGAATATGATTCCGGGACGCTCTGTTCGTCTTCTCCGTAGGATGTTGTAAGAACGGCAGGTAGCTCCTCGTCTGGTAGGTTGAGAAGATAGTGGAGTTGCTCGAGGTAGGGCTCGTTGGTAGATTCGTCTTCGCCCGACTCTCCTACGCCTGGTAAGAATGGGGCCGTTCCTCCCGTGCTATAGAACGTCGCGAGTGTGTTGTACGCAAGCGAGAGGGCGTATTGGACATCCAAGCTTGCTTCAGTGCTACCTCTCGAAGAGGTTTGTAGATTCAGGCCTCCATTGATAGAGACGACGGTAAAGTTGGTCTCTGTCCTATTTGGTGCATATGTTTCCATGAACTGCTCCAGATCGCTGTAGCGTGCATACTGCTCCAGATACCCGGATATTCCAAGCCTGTTGCGAGGGTCCGGCTCTGCAATCGTGTCGTAGATACCATACAGCTCACGCAGGCAGTCTGGTGTCACCGACTTTGTGCAGTTGGAGGTTAGGTCATGGAATGTCGCAGCGACTGGCTCAAAAGTAGGCCGTGCAAACTGTGCTCCTGGCTGGCCAAAGTGCGTCGTAGGCTGTATTAGCTGGATATATGGGTAAATCTCCCGCGGTACTGAGTAACTGAGCGTTCTGACCGTCTGTTTGTGCGTCGTGCGATGTGAGTAGCGATGAAACTTGGTCTTCAACAACGACTCCGCCTGGGAAACAGACATCGTCGCTTCAACCCAATTCCCATGACTAGTTATGGATTCTGAAGGTATATCTTCTGCCACAAGCCACGATAGTACCTGCTCCATAGTGCGGTTGGACGGGCGAACTAAAGCCCTGATCTCGTCTCGTTTCAAGTGATTTCCATAGTTGCGGTGGCCAGGCGTGGACATGTCGAGAACCATCTGTTCCACCTCAGTTGCTCTCTCTTGTTTGACAGCTATATGGAATCGCATCTGCTTTACGGGTGTTGGTAGGGGCCCTCGAAGCCAGCCATCGGGGGCTTTCTGTAGTTGTTCAACGGTGACATAACTAGATTCTGCAGTAACGACGGCGAGGAAGCAGGAGAGGACGAGGTAAATCGCCCCTGCAATAGAAGCGAGTGAGCTCATCGAGTCTGTATAGGACTAATCGGTGACACGAGGAGAAAGCGAGACTCAGAACTTGACATATGAAGGAAACCCGGAGAATTTCTATCGCGGAGAATACACCCCTGCCAAAATGTCTCCACCTCGCAACGTTCCTTGGTTCAATGCCGGGCAGCGTTTGCCCAGTGTGGCTATTTCATTCGAGGTTAGCTCAATGAGTGAAGGTCGGCTTTGAAGGAGAAGATCCAGAGTTCTCAGTGCTTGACAACCAGCCTCTTCTTCCTCGAAGCCAGTCAGTTCACTTCCATGAAGCATCCGGGGGAAAGACGCGTCAAAGTCAACCGGCATCCGTTCCTGCTGGGGAGGAATGTGACACAGCCGACTATAGGACCGTGCTCGGTATGCTTGACAACCTTCTACGCACGATCATCAGAACTCGGCAGTTGAAGCTCGCTGGCCTCCCAAGCCAATGGTGCAGACTGCACACTGGCCGAAAGCCGAGTCATCTGCTCGTCAATTCTGCTCATGAGGGGCAAGTCTTTTCTGTGCCGCTGAGGCCAGTGCATTCTGCTCATTTCTTTGTTGTGTTTATTGAGAAGAAAATATCCCTGTGTTATTGAGGCCCCAAAGAAGCAAGGGAATGGAAAGTTCTGGCCAATCGTAGCCGGCGATCATCAGGGCCCACCTGGATTCTTGCTTTGAACAAACTATGGCGCTAGCTGGATTTGGGAAGGGCGATTCGGGGCTGACCCACATGTGCCTGCTCAACCAGTAAGTCATAGTTCTGGCATGGGGCGGCAGGGCCTCTCTGTTTGCCGACAGCTGGATTATCAAGTTTCTTGATAGCACTTTTCCAAGTAAATCAAGAATTCTTGAGTTGTTCTAGAGTCAGACACCAACAGGCAGAGAGCTGAGGCGGCAACACACCCAGGAGGCTATGCCTAGGAAGCAGCCATGTAATATAGACCTTTGCTGTGGTGATGATGCTAGAGGACTATTCCTAGTACGTAGGAGTACATGACCCACAGCAATTGTAAAAGATGGATTGGCTCCTCTTAATTGTAACAGTAGCATTATCAGCAACTTCAACGAATAAGAGTTGCTAACTTCATGATAATCTTGCAGATGAGATGTCATGCATTGAACAATCCTATTCTGAAACACATGGGCATTTAATCTTTGCAGACTCTCAAATCTAAGCACTGATAGGATGTCACCTTCTGCAATGTTCTGTTCCATGCTGACTCTCTGCCCTTGCGGCTCTTCGGTAGACAAGATCTTTAACTCGGAGCGCCTTTGCCCTCGTCCAATCGCCCCATCCTCCCTTGTCTGCTGAACAGGCACCGCGTGAATAGGGCCCAACCGGGTACATATTGTTCTAAGCCCCCTCGCGAGCATTGTTCTACAAAAGATCCCTGCCAAACAACTCATACTTAGTAGCTTCGAAAGCTGAGCAGCAATCTTGTCTGCGGAGGTGATCGCCGAGTATTTCTTTTTTTTGGCAGTTATCCGTCCGGCTTACATTTGTGCCAATCGCAGGCACGCTCGGGTAAGACAAGACGCAGACTTGCATCAGCTGAAAGCACTATTCAAGACTTTGCAGCAAAGAATCAAATAATCGGGCGCTTAGCCTTGATGCCTTCCCCTCGTCATCTGGCTAGCTCAATACGTCGCCGCATCTTCCATTCCTCAACCTTCGGAACCGCTCCACAAACAATTTTATTGTCGCATTTTTCAGCTTTTCGTTTGCCGTGGTGGTGGCCTTCCCTCATCGCCAAATGCCTCTGGCGTAAGCGAGCATTGTGTGGTTTCAGATCGCTCTTTATGTTTAGCCATTCTCTTTGATCTTTCTCCATGTCCCATCCATTGGTAGCAGCAGTGTGGGAACAGCTAGGTCGCCGGGACCTCGAGAACATCCTTCATGAAATTATCGGGGAGCATGCGACGAGCCTCGCTGTGCACGCAGGGCAGCATGGCGATGCCTCGGACATGGAATCCCTGACTCGGTCTGTGTTATGGATACAGACTCTCTTCAATGCGCAACGGACGTATCTCCAGGGTCTGGCGACTATGCGAGACTGTCATCCCTACTTCGTTCCGTACCTGATTTCATCGAATTCTATCTTCTCAACCCTCATGTACTTGGCAAAGGTCAAGATGGACCTCTTTCCATGCACAAAGGCAACACCTACCGACCTTTTGAAGTATAGACACCTCATGGCGCACACGTTTCTCGTCGGCATTCGGCTGCTTATATTGCGTGGCGAGGCACTCAACTCTGATTCGAAGTTCAGATTGGAACGGGCGATGCGATCAGCCTGGGAACATCCTGACCTCTCCAGTTCGGAGCGCTTCTTGATAAACGACCTCTTGCCACGCGCAATCACCAACATTGGGTCCTCGAATCTCTATCGCACTCAGCAATCCCTAATCAAATCCAGCAGATCGTATCTCCCCGTTTTCACATCTGGAATTGTGCGCTTCCCTTTCCCTGTTAATTGGTTGTTTCTAACCTTACCATAGTATCCATTCCCCGGTGCCCCGGACACCCTAGTAACAGACCTCTTGACCGCACTCATAAAGAATAAAGATGATCAGCTGACGTCGTTCTACCTCTTGCTTGACCTCCTATGGGCGGCTGAATCTGCATCCATTCAGTGCCACATCGACCGTCGTCGGATCTCACAAGAGCAAGGGTATACCAGTGCTGCTGCTCTGAAGGTGGACGAGGCATCTAATCAGACAAAGGACAACCGGAAAAAGCTGGCAAGGACGCTTTTAGCAGCTTTTGACGATGAATTCAATATACCATCTCTGCAAGTTCTGGCAACCGTGGTTTTGAGCCAAACCGGCGGTGATAATCCACCTATACAAACTAGGAGAATCAGAGACGCCTGGAGTCAACTCGCGCCAACAAGGGAATTTGTGGACTCTGGTCTAGGACACCTTATGAGATGGCTCATCAATCGCAGGGTTCAACTGTGGGACTGTAATGGAGAGTTGGAAGCATTCTCTCATGACTATCAGCAGCACTTGACTCAATGGTTGCAGAACTCATCCTTCCCAGGGTCCAGTCAGGCCCAAGCCAGACGGAGCATAGCAGGTGCCGTATATGTTGTCAATTGTCCCGCGGTCCATCCAGTTCCTGAAGCTCTGTTGGACGAACAGCTGAAAAATTCCGACAGGAAGGCATACGAAGTACGACAATGACTTTATTTTCTGCTGATCTATTCCAAACGATTGTGCCGGGCTAACTTACCTGAAGCAATTGCAAGAGAAATCGCGATTCCTCACAATGGACACCCTCTGTCCCTTGTGCCCCGGGAGGGTCAAGATCCAGCATGCTCGGATGATCGAACCCCTTGAGCAGGTTTCCGATTCCCTCAATCTTACCGAGTCAGAGAGCAGTGGGCGGTACTCCCTACCAGACTCGGCATCTAGGCATACAACTTCTCGTTCAAGCTCTAGGACTAACTCCACAGACCAGTTATCGCGGCAAGACTCGGTAGAAGCTTTGAGAAGCCCAGTGTCACCAATATCACAGAGCCTTTCGTTCTTCAAACTGTCAACCAAAGATCGATCTTCTACTACGCCTGAGACGCCAACTTCAATCTCAAGTTTGACCCGGCCTAGAACGGGCCAACCACAGGAAAAGCAGTTGATTCGGTCGCTATCGAAAGACCTCAAGAATGCGACCCTTTCCCTGACCGGAAGTACGTCCCTGTTCAGAAGAAACTCCTCCAAGGGGCATCACCTACCCCGCCAGGCTCGTTATTCCTTCTCAGCATCGGGGCAAAGCCTCCTGTTCTGGGACACGGCAAGCAGTTGGGTAATGCGATTTGAGCTCAAGCCTCTGGATGGCAGGGGGGCTAGAGGCCATCGGTACGATGTAACTGGCGTCCAGTATGCTGCAGCTGGGAGCCAGCGGTGTGCTGTGGTTGCTTCTGCCGGAGAGGTAGTTATATCCACTAGATGTCTATGGATATATTTCGCGACTGACATGCCTATAGCACTACGAGCTTCTAATATTCAGAAACAACGGCCCCACTCCTGAAGCGTACGTGACCATCGAGACACAACAGCGCACCTTGCCCATTACCTGTATGGTCATGTCGCGCGACGATCGGTTTGTGGCATTTGCGCTAAAAGAGGAGGTTCGAGTGTACGAAATCACTGATAGTGGTATCCGTGAGATTCGACTGGGAGGTAAATCGGACCGCTACCCTGCTAGAAAATATATACATTCAGCAACAGCACACATCAAAAATATCTCCGAGACCGAAATAACAGTTCGAGAAGAGAGTAACGAGACAGTCTTTGCACGAAGGCTTCAGTTCTCTGTCGACCGAAAACGATTCATTGTTGCAACACATCTCGGGGATCAGTATGCCTATGTTGATGTGTGGAACTGCATTGATCAGGAGTGGAATATTGACGCGGATAGCTCGAAGTCCTTCAAGCTACCTCCTGTAAGATATATCTCGTTCTCCCACCTTCCAGTCCGACATCACTAATCGTCTCTAGTGGACCACCGACGACGAAGACCTCACATCCGTATACTACGACAACTTCAACCAAACAATCGTCCTAACCGCCTTCCTCACAAAGGAATACCCAATATCCTACTCCATCTCCACCAATACCATCACCAGCAACCCACTAAGCCCTCAAATCGTCCACGCAGCGCAATCACCGTCCGGCTCGCGGTTCGTCATGGCAAACGGCATGAAACAGATGTACCTCTGCGACTCAACAGCCAGCGGCTCGCTCATCCCGACAAAGATGAAAAAGGCCATATCAAAGATCAGCCCGTCTGCGTTTCGACCAGGCCACTTGGCTCTGGCCTTTCCTGAGGAAACAGAGGTGGTGGCATTTTGGTCGAAGGAGGGGAAACTAATGCTCAGGACGATTAGCTTGCATACCGGAGGAGAGGTCATTAGTGACTATGACCTAAGACCAGAGTTTGACCGGCTTGTCGTTGAAAGGCCGCTGCTGAACGAGTTCTATAGGCCGCGGCATCAGCCGTCGTCGCTGTCAAGGCAGATTGACTCAGGTATAGAAGCGCTTCAGTCAATACCAAGGCCTAACCTGCCGGAACTGCCGGCTACATGAGGCTGAAGACATTGTGAGTTAATTAGAGCTGCTATCTGTTAATAGTATATGAAAGTTTCTTGAACAAAGTCCTAGCTGAGCAGTGCCCCTTGAGTATGCCCTAATGAGTCGATTCGTGATGCTATTCAAGCTTTGGAACAAGGGCTAGCCAGGACAGTAAGCTTCTTTGGGCCATCATCAGAAATTCTCCTAGATTCGAATCATCTTAGCCACTAATGTGTTTAATCACAAACCATCTTCAAGCCGCAAAAGTATATACATAGTGGTGCTGGTCGACGCTAAACCCTTTTTGCTCCACCTTCTGGACCTCGCCGCTCAAACAAATGTGATGATCGACCGACGTCATTCACTTTTATCTCGTCAATCACACCACAAGTCAAGAGACCTGGCAGAGATTGCGGGATGCAATTCCTCTGTAAGGTGTTCTCCACAGAAATGCGCAATAATTACAGGCAATAGTCATCACTAACTCGCACCCGAAACGAGGTCGCGTGCTGTTATTGACTGGGTATCGTTCCACCCCTCATTTTGGTCCACCTCGTTGCTTATCGGCCGGCTCAATGGAAAGAAAGCTTTCTTGTTTCTGGATTTTATGCTAACGAGGCATGATTTACCTTTTAGGAAGCTTCTTCATTCTGGAAGCTCGTTGTCTGACAATATATCGTCGAGCGTGATCAATCTTCCACGAACTGAACCCCCTCTCATATCGACGTCATCAAGCCTACCTCGTTACCACATTAGCATCTCGAACGATCTTCCTCTGGCCACTACATCCATCAGAACACCTTATCGTTAGAGCCGCAATTATGTCGCAAGCCGAATTGGAGCAGGCTCGCCGGCCGTCCATGTCCGAGAACCAGACGATCCAGAGCTCCGATATCCCACTGAAGGAACGGTTCTTCCGCTACTTCCAGCATGAAATCACTGGTATGGACTAGTCGATCTCTCTGTGCTATGCATTCACTCGTCAGAGCCAATCTGACTCTTGTTTTCTCTTTCCTGTAGCCTTGCAGGGACAGATGGATACCCTCGCGGATACCTCGCTAGTTGGCGGGGAGCGGACGGATGCTACGGATCATTGTCTAGCTGGGATTGCGCGGTTGTCCAATGAGGTCAAGGACGCTGCTAGCTATATTCCTACGTATGATCAGCGGATATATGCCGAGGTATGCTCTGTTCTTTGGGGTTCAAATCGAAGTTGTCATGTTCTGACAATGCTCGCAGGCCATCAAAGCTCTCCAGGACAAACTAGCAGAAACACGCGCTACAGTCGAGCCGCGCCCCAAGTTCAGCTTCAAGAACAAGCGAAACTCACCCGGCAACCTCCTCTCCCTCCCCGATACAGCGTCAATGATGGTCCAAGGCCAGCTAGGAATAGGCGGCTACCCATCCCCCGGCGCATCCTCCGTCGGTTCTTCCGGATTAGCAACGCCCAACTGCGTCAACACTCCTCTAAACGAGCCAGACAAACAACTCCACCTCCTTAGGCAAGGCACAATCCCTAGCTCCGTTCCCGAAGTGACCGTGGACAACGTCACGGACCGCTTGAGCAAGAAACAACGAAACCAGCAGAACTTCGCAGCACAGTCCGTTAACGCGGTCACGGTAAATGACCACACGGGACTACACATCATGCTCCCATCGTCGGGCTCCACCGCCGCAGTCCCGGCATCCGTCACAGCAATGGACCGTTGCGTCGTCGATATGTCTATTCCCACCGCCAACGGCAAACCATATGCCAGTTTGATGGTCAAGACCGTCTCTGACAGCTTGCTCCTCTGTGGGCAGATTGATGGGCCTGCACACCTGACTGGAGTGCGCAATAGTATTATCGTCGTCGACTGTCGCCAGTTCCGCATGCACGACTGCAAGAACGTAGACGTGTACCTTAGCTCCTCCAGCAACCCAATTATCGAGGATTGCACGGATATCCGATTTGGGAGGATCCCGAAGGGATATGTAAGTGCTCTTGTTCATACCCTCACCTAGTCTCTTCAAACATGAAGGTGAAACGCTATAGTGTACTAACTAAACTTGAAAAACAGCAAGCCCTCGATCACGACCGCCTCGACACCGACGACCGCTGGAGCCTCGTCGAAGACTTCAAATGGATCAAGCCAGAGCCCAGCCCGAACTGGAGTCTACTTGGCCAGGACGACGGTGTGCCCCAGGAGGTCTGGACGGAGATTGTCCCTGGTGGACCATGTTGGTCGTGTGAAGAAATTCTGCGTGCGGTTAATATCCTTAAGCACTAAGATGAAGCTGCGGGTTGAGTCTTCTCTGTGCATTTGTTGACAAGATGCTAACTGCATTCAACTTACTCTCCTTCTCCTGGTCTCGGAGTTTCTGTGTTCTAGGTGGCTTGGTGTACTGCTCTTACTGGGTTGATTGCAGGCGTTATTATGGAACGTGGTATCTCTCATCGTGACTTGTCACATAACCTGTATTACTATTTATACAGTGCAATAGGAAAATGAAATCGATATACAAGTGAATGAGTGGTAGTAGGAAAAAGATGCACAAAGAGAAGCCTGCTCTCAAGCGGGGAAGAGACTTAGATACTCAGGCGTTGGTCTAAAATTCTACTCTGAAGACGAGGGCCTGACTGTCAAGGTCGAAGCCGGACTCGTCCGAGTAGGGCAGCTTCCCGAAGTTCATGGCACCTAGACATTAATTCGTTAGCAAACGCATCCTACACATAATAGTATAATGGATAGATGGTAACTCACCATCTTGCGTAATGAAATCATTATCACTGAAAGTGAAGAGGAAGTACTCCTTCTTCTCCCCCTTCTTCCTAGGAGCATCAGGCTCAACCGGAACAAGAACAAGCGCTTCCCACTTTTCATTGAGAAGCCCAGCATCTTGCTCCCCGCCATTGTGCAGCCCGAACTTAGCTAGCTCCGAGTTGACGTTGAAGTCCAAGAATGGGCAGTACTCGGCCGGCGTGATATCGCTGTTCAGATTTCCCTTTGAGTCTCCAATGCTCCCGCCGACAGAATCATACTTTTCGCCCTTGAGGTCGGTGGTCTCGGAAGAGATTGAGAAGATGTCAACTTGGCGGTACACGGAGAGGGATTCCTCGTGACCGTGCCCGAAGTCCGAGTCTCGGGAGAGGATCAGGAAGTCGCCGGTTCCCGGGAGCTGGAGAATCTCGGACTGCGAGGCAACTTTCTCGTCAAGGTCTTTGTCTGTGTAGTCGACGTATTTGGGGAGGACGACGGCGTACTCGTGAGTGTAGCGAGGCTTGCTGGGATTCGAGATGTCATACTCGAGGACACGCGCGGGCTGACGGTTCTTCTTCTTGGGGCCGCCCTCTTGGTTAAGCGCAGACTGGATCATAACGTAGAGTGTCTTGCCATCTTCGGAGAGGGTGAGGGCTTCAAAGCCTTGGTTGTTATTGCGGCCGGTGTCGGTGTCCTCTGGGATAGGCATTTTGTCAGGGGCATAGAGTGGGGGGCTGGCGGCACTGAAGGAGAGGCTGTTGTTGCGGAGTGGAAGATAGGCACTCGGGGGCTGCAGGGCGAGAACCATCTTGCCTTGCTTGTTGAAGCGGTACACGTACGGGCCGTACTCGTCGGAGACCCAGAAGAAACCCTCGTTGTCAATGACCAGGCCCTCAGAGTCGACTGACACACGCATTCCACCGGAGCCTTCGCCGCCGAAGCCATTTCCAACGTAGGTTGCCGCAGGGAGGGGTGGGAAGCCCCTGTAAGAAGCATGTCCGGTAAAGTCCGGGTCGAGACCAGTCAGAGGCTCGCCATTGGGATCCTGTAGTAGGATGGTGTCGAGGTACTTCAAGTCCATGTTGGGCTTGGAAGGGTTCTTCGCGGAGGCCTTGGGGGCTAGCTTGAGGGAGACTTCGAACTTGTGGATGCGGGGGTTGAAGTTGAGGGTACCGTTTGTGTTCCTGCTCTTGTTAGCGACATGACTGTGCTTCTGGACAACATGATAATTTACCAGCCACGGTCAGGCAGGAGCCAGAAGATACCCGAGTACGAGTCCCTGCCTGTCTTACGCCATGAGCCTTTCTCGAGGGTTGCAGAGCTACCGAGACCAGCCAGAGTGTCGCCGTACTTGTCGCGGGCGTTAGAAGCAACGAAGCCGTAGCCTTCAAGACCGGTATAGGCATAGCGTGTGCCGCCGCAAGTGGTCTCGTTTACGACGCTGTGAGGATAGTGGGGAGAGCAGTGGTTTGAACCACCGACAGCTGCAGCTGCTGCCAGAGGCAGAGCTTGGAGGAAAAAGGACCACTTCATGGTTGGAGTAGTTATGGACAAATGAGAGTAATCGAGAAGGTCCAAGAACTCTGAGAAGGGAAACCAAGAACCATGGCGACCAGCTTAGTAGGAATAAATAGCTCGACAGGTGCGGGAGGAGCGATGCAAGGAACATTGAAATGTGACGTTCTGGAAGAGATGGTTCAGGGATCACAGTGGCCAGCAGAAATGAAGCCTTTCAACGTGCTAGAAACACACACTGTGATTCGCGAATGGCTTCAAGGGCCATGGCAGCCGACCCAATGAGATTATCAGATCAGCAACGCAACTGTCCATGGATCTAGCGGCAGATTTAGCCCCAGACTACGGGTGTGATTAACCAGATATGATCTTGGAGATAAGATGACTTTTTTCCACACGTTGAACAGTACAGCATTATTACTTGTCTCTCCCGATGGAACACAAAACCTATAGACGCCACATTTCACTTGCCTTATTCGTGTCCAGCTCGCCAAGTGGTCTCTAACTTGGAATACTTCTCCTTCGCGTGATAACCCAGGTCTTGGTAGATCGCGTGATCGCCTTGTGGGGGTTAGCTGACAATCCAATGCAGGGGAAGACGAATGGAGGATGTCTTACCTCCTAGGGCCTCGATTCTTGACTCATTCTCATCTTCCATCTTGACCAGTTCTTCTTCGGGCTGCTCCTCTTCCGGTCGCTTATCGCCCGACTCCGCCGTTGCTGCCTTTCCAAAGTCTCCCGTGGCTGAACCGACCATGAGAAACTGCGCATTGGGGAATTCTAGTAGTTCCGGCTCTGTTGGAATCCAGCGGTAGTCTTTGAACTTCTCTTGAATATGCGCAGGGAACTCTGGTTCCTTCGGGAGACGGGCATTCGAAGGTCCAGGAAACTTGGGATTCTTTGACTGAAGGAGCCAGCTGCCGCGATTGCTCAGGCCGAAGTCCTCTTGGATCTCTCCCAGCTGCTCGGGGAGCGTAATATGATACACGAGGTGAGTTGCCCGTTTGGTAGAGGTGATGGCATAAACCCCTTCGGCATAGGGTTTGGCTTCGGGGACTTCACGTGTGCCCCGAGTAGAGGTCTCATAGGTATCACCGGCAATAAAGCTCTCTTGCAGCTCTTTGACCGAAACGTTAGACTTCTCGACGAAACCCATCTCCCTCTCTTTACCTGATCTTGGGTACTTCTTTTTGGGCAACATCAGCAACCGGCACTTTGCACCCGTATCCACTGCACCTTGTTCAGGATCCACTGCAGCTCCTAGAGGGGTAGGACGCAGCACAAAGAAGCTCCTCGCCACGTCTTGCATGCTGTGTGCTTCCTGGGTATTGACCCGACCGCGATAGAAGAAGTATATGATGCCTTTCTCAAGGATATTGGACGGAACGATTTCTTCTCGCTTCTGAGAGGTCTTCAAATCACCCTCAGTTCCATCGGCGGCAGTGTCCTGCTTTGTTTCTGACTCCTTCGACTTCTCTGGAGTCTCATCTGGCCTTTTCTCTGACTTCTCTTCGGGCTTGTCCTGCGAAGGTTCCTTCGATGTTGCGTCTGGCTGTTCATCGAGCTCTGCTTCGGGCTGCGCCTTTGGCCCCGCCTGCGGTTCTTCTGTGGGCTTTTCTTGCTGCTTTACTTCTGCCTGTGACTGTTTCTCTTCTTTCTCTGCGATGGGTTAGACTCAAGCAGTAATGCCTGACTTAATGCGACTCACTCTCTTCAGGTTCTACTTTCTGCGGTTCTTCTGTGGGCTTTTCCAGCTGCTTTACTTCTGCCTGTGACTCTTTCTCTTCTTTCTCTGCGATGGGTTAGACTCAAGCAGCAATACCTGACTTAATGCGACTCACTCTCTTCAGGTTCTACTTTCTGCTCAGGCGTTTTCTCAGGCTCTTTCTTCTCAGCTTCCTTCGATACTTTGTCGATATCCTTCTTCTCCCTCTTTGGCTCCGGGGCCTTCTCGGTGGGCCCTTTGCGCTTGGTACCAACCGGTCCCCTTCTCTTAGTATCCGGGGCCGCTGAAATAGCCTCTTTGGCCTTTTGAGCTGCGTGACGAGTAGAAGTTCGAGTTGCCATGGTCAAAGAATGATAGTAGAACTCTCGCTACGAGCGATTAAGGAAGTAAGTACTCCGCAAGGTCAATTGATTGCATGGAAGATGAAACTCGGAATGTCAAGCTTCAGCTTAAGATGAAGAGAGAGAATTGTTTGACGTCATCACCATAGCTCCTTCTAGAGCGAGTCACGTGAAATGAACCCATGGAGCTGGAGAGAGCAGGTTGCAGGTACAACCTCAGGCTTGCTTTGTTCTAGGGCACGCACCAACAAATCAAGGGTTAATCTATGTCCATCTCATCCGCGGTTGTACAGCCGCTAGTGCTATCGATATTTGTGCCGCTTGTATTCCCTGATAGAGTCTCGCTGGAGGTCCCGCCACCCTCTTCAGCTGCGCGGATGCGCTGCTCTTGGTTCGTTCTGGAGTATTCATAGTTCTTTGGAGGCTTGCCTTGACTCCGCCGTCGCTTCGGGTTTAAGCTATGCTCATCGTATTGCCCATCCCGCCCGGACGTAGAGAGGCGGGCCTCGCCAGGGTGGGAATGGCTGGTCGCCATATTGCTGGGCCTCCTCTTTCTGCCTCTTGATGGATACATTGTCACCGGGCTGTTGGTATCGGAGTCGCAGGAAAGGTCTTGCATTGAACCGACTAAATCCTCCCAGAGTCGGGTTTGTTCCTGCTGTGGTAAGCTGGACTTATGGATTTCGGATGCAGTGTCATCATCAGGTTCTTCAATTTCATATGGCTTCACAGTCTGAGCGCCTAGAAAATCGCTATGGCTATTTGTCGGGAGGTCTTCAATATCCAAGATTTCCACCTCATCATCAGGCGCTGCATGGCTCCATCGGGCTTGCTTTGACGGGGAAAGAGGTATGTCGTTCGTCTGCTTCGGTGATTGTTGGTGAATCCAAGTAGGCCCATAGTCCTTTGACCCCATAATTCACGGCGTGTCGCTATCCAAATTTCGGAAGGGGAAGCTGTTCGATTCTAGATGGACCGGGAGTCGTCATGCTCATTGAAGGAGTGTAGTCCCGAGGTTCAGTGTGATGACAGAGTGAGCTAGATAATGTCTTAAAAAAACGGCTCTGTACCAGTCGTGAGCTGATTCAATCGCATGAACAGATTTAAACGTTGGTTGATAACCGCGTGTAGTTGCTGAAGCTGGTTGGTGTTGTACAGTGCCTAGGACAGCTTCACCGCCCGCGGCATCATTGGGCGGCGCTACTCGCTTATTCATTAAGTCCACGTTACCGGCATCGAAGGTGTCCTGTCCAGACTCCTCGACTGTCAATACAGACGCTCTCTGATCCCCGTCTTCTTGCTCCTCTGCCAATCCCTCCCGTTGTGCAGTGGATGAGGCGATCGCCCGAGTGATCCCTCTGTCTTCAGTGCGCGGAGCTTGCTTCTGCTTCTTTGCGGTGCGGCTTCGGCCAACCCTCCTTCAAGATGCAGTCCTCCCCAAACATGCTTACCAAGGTACAATCTCTCTTTAATCTGCTCCGTCTTTGGTGCTGCTTCTAATACATATGCAATGGCTAGTTTGAGTCGAAGTCGTCCCGTGCGAAGGGAATTGCTTTCCATTCCACGCGGTCAGTCGGAGCGACCTCCTTTCCCTTACTCGTCGCATTCGCTGAGGACTAATTCCGGAGCAGGCCATGGATTCTCGTATCTCTCCATTCGTCGACGATCCAGCTATGGGATTACCGCATGGGAACTCTCATTGACCGATTCGAAGAGCACGACGGTCCGGTCCGAGGCATTGACTTCCACCCGACTCAACCCCTCTTCGTGTCCGGAGGTGACGACTATAAGATCAAGGTCTGGAGTTACCAGACACGGAGGTGTCTTTTCACATTGAATGGACATCTGGACTATGTCCGAACAGTGTTTTTCCATCATGAGCTTCCCTGGATTCTGTCCGCGTCGGACGACCAGACAATTAGGATTTGGAACTGGCAAAATAGGTCACTAAGTTAGTTGCACTCAGGCCACCTTGTTTGACGATTTACTGACTTTTCTCCCTTAGTTTGTACCATGACCGGCCATAACCACTACGTGATGTGCGCGCAATTCCACCCGACCGAGGACCTAATCGCCTCCGCCTCATTAGATCAGTCTGTCCGTATCTGGGATATCTCGGGGTTGCGGAAGAAACATTCGGCACCAACCACCATATCATTCGAAGACCAAATGGCCCGGTCCAACCCGTCACAAGCAGATATGTTCGGAAACACCGATGCTGTCGTAAAGTTCGTGCTGGAAGGTCACGATCGGGGTGTCAACTGGGTTGCATTCCACCCCTCGCTGCCCTTGATTGTTTCAGCTGGTGATGATCGTCTCATTAAGCTGTGGAGAATGAGTGGTATGTTGGAACTACACCGGACTTGCTCATATGTACTGACTTGATGTAGATACGAAGGCATGGGAAGTCGACACCTGCCGAGGACACTTCCAGAATGCGTCCGCCTGTCTCTTCCACCCCCACCAAGACCTTATCCTTTCCGTCGGCGAAGACAAGACAATTCGTGCGTGGGATTTGAACAAGAGAACTTCCGTCCAGTCGTTCAAGCGGGATGTGGATCGGTTCTGGGTCATTGCTGCTCACCCTAAGATCAACCTGTTTGCCGCTGGTCATGACACTGGTGTCATGGTCTTCAAACTGGAGAGAGAGCGACCTGCGTCCGCTGTGTACCAGAACCAATTGTTCTTCATCACAAAGGAGAAGCATGTCAAGTCATTTGACTTTGCCAAGAACGTCGAATCCCCTCCTATGCTGTCATTACGCAAACTCGGTTCCGCTTGGGTGCCTCCGCGAACCCTCTCATACAATCCTGCTGAGCGTGCTATTCTAGTTACTTCTCCTACAGACGGAGGTGTATATGAGTTGATCCACCTCCCTCGCGATGCTACTGGAGCCATCGAACCCACGGACGTCAAGCGCGGCCAAGCTTCCTCCGCTGTTTTTGTTGCGCGCAACCGATTCGCTGTCTTTAGTCAGGCAAACCAGCAGGTTGATATCAAGGACCTCAGCAACTCAACCACGAAATCCATCAAGCCCCCGTCTGGAACGACCGACATTTACTTCGGTGGAACTGGCTCACTGCTTTTTATTACCCCTACCTCTGTCGTTCTCTTCGATATTCAGCAGAAGAAGCAACTGGCAGAGTTAGCTGTCAGTGGCGTTAAGTACGTTGTATGGTCTAATGATGGGCTCTATGCAGCTTTGCTCAGCAAGCACAACGTTACTATTGTCACCAAGACTCTCGAACAAGTGAGCAGCCTCCACGAGACAATCCGCATCAAGAGCGCAGCTTGGGATGACGCTGGCGTCCTTCTTTACTCCACCTTGAACCATGTCAAGTACTCGCTGCTGAATGGGTACGTTTTCCCACTCCCCCTGAATGACCCGACTAACAACCCCATAGTGACAGCGGTATCATTCGGACACTGGACCAAACGGTTTATCTTGTCAAGGTCAAGGGCCGCAGTGTTTACTGCCTGGATCGCAATGCTAAACCTAGAACCCTGGAAATTGACCCTACCGAGTACCGCTTCAAGCTTGCTCTGGTCAAGAGGAACTACGATGAGATGCTCCAAATCATCAAGACTTCCAGCTTGGTTGGTCAAAGTATCATCTCCTACCTGCAGAAGAAGGGCTACCCTGAGATCGCACTACAATTTGTGCAAGATCCCCAGACTCGTTTCGAGCTAGCCCTGGAGTGCGGTAACCTTGACGTTGCCATCGAAATGGCTAGAGAGTTGGACCGTCCCAACCTGTGGAGCCGGCTCGGAACCGAAGCGCTGGCACATGGCAACCATCAAATAGTTGAGATGGCTTATCAAAAACAACGAAACTTTGATAAACTGTCTTTCCTGTACCTTGCCACTGGTGACCAGGAGAAGCTCTCAAGAATGGCCAAGATTGCAGAGCACCGTGGCG
Organism: Aspergillus pseudodeflectus; assembly: GCF_044049435.1. Lineage (NCBI taxonomy): Eukaryota > Fungi > Ascomycota > Eurotiomycetes > Eurotiales > Aspergillaceae > Aspergillus > Aspergillus pseudodeflectus. Next base: position 10,084 of record NW_027263857.1, on the reverse strand, counting down.
ACTTTACCTCGAGGTTCCAGAACGCCCTCTACCGAGGCGACGTCGAGGACAGGATTCAGATGTTCAAGGAGGTGGATCTCTGTAAGTTGATACTATTCTTGTTCGCTCACTATGTGTTTCTAACTCTTCACAGACCCTCTTGCATACCTTACTGCCAAGTCCCATGGTCTGACAGAAGAGGCCGAATCCATCCTCGAGGCCGTTGGCCTAACAGAAGATCAAATCTCCCTCCCAACTATTGAAGAACCTCTACAGGTAGCGCAACCCATTGTGCCAACTTACAAGGCAAGCTGGCCTGTCAAGGCTGCTGCACACTCTTCCTTCGAAAAGGCCTTGATGGGCGAAGTTGGCGCCGGAGATGAAGAGGCTGCTGGGCTTGGCTTTGAACCTGAAGAAGAGGAGGATGCTGTTACCGCAGGCGAAGCACTTGAAGATGAGGACGAGGATGTTGCCGGATGGGATATGGGCGATGAGGTCAATGTTGAAGAGGACGTTGATTTCGTCAACGTTGACAGCGCTGAGGCAGGTGCTGGCAGCACCGAAGCGGACCTCTGGGCCCGTAACTCTCCTTTGGCGGCCGACCACGTTGCAGCTGGTTCTTTCGACACGGCTATGCAGCTTCTCAACCGCCAAGTCGGAGCTGTTCACTTCGCTCCATTGAAACCTAGATTTCTTGAGATTTTCAAGGCGTCCAAGACCTACCTCTCCGCCTCTCCCGGCCTTCCTCCTCTTGTCAACTATGTGCGACGAACTGTGGATGAGACTGACAGCCGTAAAGTGCTCCCTGCTATCCCCAGGGATCTCGAGACTATTGCTAGCGTCGACTTGCAAGAAGGCTACGCAGCAATGAGGTCAAACAAACTCGAGGATGGCGTCAAGATCTTCAAGGGTATCTTACAATCTGTCCTTGTCAACGTCGTCTCATCCGAGGCCGAAGTTGAGCAGGCGAAGAAGATCATTGAGACTGCCCGAGAGTATATCCTTGCCATGTCTATTGAGCTGGAACGCCGGTCCCTCTCATCGGACTCCCCAGATGACCTCAAGAGAAGCCTGGAGCTTTCTGCTTACTTCACAATTCCCAAGCTTGAAGTTGCTCACAGGCAACTGGCTCTAATGGCAGCGATGAAGCTCGCCTTTGCCAACAAGAACTACTCGTCCGCTCTCAGCTTCGCCAACCGCATGCTGGCCAATGGTGGCTCCGCTAAGCTCTTGGACCAGGTTAGTATCGTCGTTCCCTTACCCGCAAGATGCCATCTAACTCTTTCGACAGGCGAAAAAGATCAAGGCTCAGTGTGAGCGTAACCCACAGGATAAGATCGAGATTGAATTCGACCAGTTCGCCGAATTCGACATCTGCGCAGCCTCGCATACTCCCATCTACACTGGATCCCCCAGCGTCTCAGATCCTTTCACTGGCGCCAAGTACCACGAACAATATAAGGGCAGCGTCTGCCGGATATCAGAAGTGACCGAGATCGGCGCGCCCGCAAGCGGATTGCGGTTGTTTGTCCCAAGCCAGATTTGATTCCATGACGTGTGATGGGTTATGTTTAAAGATAGAAAAGTGGGCTCTTCTCTCCTATCTTCTCTTCAAGGTCTCGTGATCCTGAGATCCTGTTTCTAGATACATGGATCTGTTACCTCTTGTCTTCAATAATTATTGAGCGATGTTAGTATAATATTCTTCTTTTGTGAATGCAACGCATGTTTAACCATGATGTGGAGATGTCTATTCATTTATATACATACATATACATCTATACTATCAATACATTAGAGCGGAGTATCCAGCTACCCATGCCATTGCATCCATCGCCAATATAGGACTAGTCACACCTCCCATCCTTCCACCCAGTCCTCCACCTCTCCTCCCAGAGCCGGCAATCAAACTCTTTCTTCCCGAGCTTCCGATTCACCTCATTATGCGCCTCACACATCCAGTTCCCAAACTCCTTCCGCCCACCCAGCTTCGGCTCGTTCTTCCCACTCGGCTCCGCCATCCAGGTCCGAAAATCGTCGGCGCATACCCAGCACGGGTAGAGCTTCGACAGAAGCTTCAGGAAGCCACGCATCTCACTTTGCTGTTCTGTGTTGGCCTTTTCGGGATATGTTGCTGACATGCTATGAAGGAGGGTCCAGGTTGAGCGCCCGAGTTCTTCGACGTCTGGAGGGCATTCTTTTGGTGGTTGGCGGGTTGATGCTGGTGTTGATGAGGGGATGGCTTTGGCTTGTTTGGTAAGGTTTTTCCACGCGGCGGCGGATGTGCAGGTTCGACATCTGATATTTTAGGAAAGTTAGCCCCGACTCATTGATATGGCTTGAAGGGTCGCAAGCGGTGGTGGTAGGTAAGACGCACGGTTTCCCATCTTTATCTAAGACGACCCCACTGGGCGTTTTCGTTGTCGTTGCGGATTCATCGCGCTTGGACTCGGAAGAGGAGGAAGCAGCCGCTGTAGCATTCTGGAACTGGTGCGCGAAGAGATTCTTCTGTGGTTGCGAATGCGACTCGGAAGAAGTGTCCGCCATCTCGCGGGCTCCTGATCTCGCTATGAAAGGGAGGGGTGTAGCTGGTCGCCTGTACGGATCCGGAAAGTGTCGTGCAAGAGGCAGATGTATCTGATCTATACCTCGTAGTCACTATGTCTAAATCTGTATCAACCTCTACACAAGGTTTATAGATGTACGGCGGAGAAGTAGGGGAATTTAGTTATCAGCTGCTTTGTCAGCGGCCAGCTTCAACGCCTATCTATCTGATGAGGTCCACTTTTCTTTGAGAAAGCTTGGCTGGAGCCGACATTTGCAACTTGGAGCTTGATCAAAGATGTGATACGGATCACTTCTTTCTCCTGGCTTATTCTATTATAGCAAACCTGAGATACTAGTGAATGAGTGCGAACTTTCTGTCTGTTCGGATAAACTTTCAAATTGCGGCTCAAATTCTCATCCCCGTCGCGTCGCGTCCTGACTTCCGCGGTTCATCGCAATCCAATTTCTACATGCATCGACTCTAGATAGAGGCAGCAAGTTTCTAAAGAGCTCAACGAAGATGCCACGACGTGTCGTTCTAGATTCCGACTCCGACTCCGAACTCGAATTATCCGACGTCCCATCCCAACCCTCCGATAAGCAGCTCGAGAAAGCTCTACGTGATGCCGTCGCCCAAATCTACAAAACGGGGAAGATGGAAGAATTAACGGTCAAAAGAGTTCGACTAGCGGCTGAGAAGGCACTGCAACTTGAGGAGGGTTATTTCAAGAGAAACGGTGAGTGGAAGGCGAGGAGTGAGCAGATTATCAAGGATGAAGTGGTATGTGGGCAACCGATTAGTGCGGCTTGAGTTGATTGGGACATTGAGGGCTAACTGTGTTGTGGTGGTAGGAGGTGCAAGATGCCGCTGGGCAGGGATCTCAAACACAAGAGGAAGAGGAACATGAGGACAATAGCACACCTCCGCATGCAAACATACCTACAAAACGCGCCAAACCAAAGACGTCCTCAGCACCTCGAAAACGCCGCAAGACGAGCTCTGAGAGTGAGTTGGATGGCGAAAGTGAGGAAGAAACGAAATTCACGAAAAAACCCGCAACAAAGAAGGCAGATCCTGAATTGTCCGAGGAGAAGATTCTAGATGACTCTGATACCAACGAGAAAGGCACCGAATCGCCTAGACAAAATGCCGGCGCTGGCGGCGACTCGGAAAGCGAAATGTCGATTGTTTTAGACGAAGAGCCCAAACCCAAGCGCCAAAGGCAGAAGAAGAGCGCCGCAGCAACTTCCGGAAAGGCGAAAAAGAGGGCCCCTTCGAAAGCAAAAGACACAGATGCAGATCCTAACCAGGCGGAGATCAAGCGGCTACAAGGCTGGTTGATCAAATGTGGCATTCGCAAGATGTGGGCGCGAGAGCTGGCTCCGTATGAAACACCAAAGGCGAAAATCAAACACCTCAAAGATATGTTGAAGGACGCGGGGATGGAAGGCCGGTATTCCGTGGAGAAGGCTAGGCAGATCAAGGAAGAGCGCGAACTCCGTGAGGATCTCGAAATGGTTCAAGAAGGAGCAAAACGTTGGGGTAAGGAGAAGGGAGACGACGGCAGTGACAGTGGTCAGCCCCGGCGGCGGCTAAATCGAGGACTAAAGAGTCTCGCCTTTCTCGAGAGCGATGGGGAGGAGACCGACTGACGGGGCGCTATTATTGTGCAGTCCCAACTCCGTGTGAAGTAGCATAGGTTCCGTTCGTATCTCCGATATGTATTAGTTAATAATGTCTTAATGAACTCAGAAGAGGCATCTAGCCATTATCTCCCGGATTTCGAGCCGCTCATGCGTTGGGCAGTGAGACTAAATACGGCCACGGAGGATATAAACAGGACAAGATTATAGAACTGCAATGGAAGTCAGCGTCATGCATTTCCTAACCGGATAGACAGGTAGGCGCACAGCAGTCCGAGAGTACTCATTCTCCTCCGCCTCGGATCTAGCCTCGACAAATAGGCGTCGTAGATTCGGGAGGTTTGCCTATGAGCATTGTGAGAACATGCAATTGTTGGCAAGGATGGAGAAAGTGAGAACGTACCATGGTGGCTTGTTGCGGTGAGAGCAGATGAAAGGAGGCGGTTGCGCAAGCTGGTGGTCTGGGGTGGGAAGACGAAGACCCGTAGTGGTTCAGATCAGCCGCTTTTGTGGACAGCAACTCTTTTTGGGTCTGGACCAACTTCACCTCCCCGGTCCGCCTCTTCTACCTCCGTCGCTCTCATCTTTCCGAACCCTGTCTCAGGGGGATCATGCTCGAATAATTCTACGAGGCTTTCCTGCAGTGTCCTGGTCCCTCGCAGCTCGCTTCAAGTGTCCACTTCTCCCTGAAGCGAACTCCCCGTCGCCCAACTCCCCCGCAGTGGTCGACAACACCACGGTCCCGACCTCTTCCCTCTGTCCACATCATATTCTGCGGAGGCGCGACTTTGTCGTCGCTGAAGCCTGTCCTTACCCAGCATGGCGATGAATAGGATCCGCGGCGCCTTTGCGGTGCCTAGGAAAGGAGAGACCTTTGAGTTGCGAGCTGGTCTTGTGTATGAACATTCCCCGACTACGTATCCGTCATAGTCTCCATGCTGACCGGATCGATAGCTCACAGTATGCCTATGAGAGGTATGTTTCGCGAACAATCAATCGACGGAGACGGCAATTCGATGTCCAGGATAGTGGCTGATAAACTGTTACAGAAAGGAGGCGATTCAAAAGACGATCATGGCCATGACCCTAGGCAAAGACGTTTCCGCTCTTTTCCCTGATGTACTCAAGAATATTGCGACCACCGATTTGGAGCAGAAGAAGCTAGTATATCTCTATCTGATGTGAGACCTCGGTGGCCTTCTTCATTGCCTACCGCTAATTCTAGCTCCGCGGGATAGGAACTACGCCAAATCACATCCAGACCTCTGCATTCTCGCTGTCAACACCTTTGTACAGGACTCCGAAGACCCAAACCCCCTGATCAGAGCACTCGCAATCCGAACAATGGGATGTATCCGGGTGGATAAGATGATTGATTACATGGAAGAGCCGCTCCGAAAGACGCTGCGGGACGAGTCGCCGTACGTCCGCAAGACCGCTGCCATCTGCGTTGCCAAGCTCTTCGATCTAAGTCCGGCTATGTGCTTGGAGAACGGCTTCCTCGAGATGCTTCAAGAGATGATCGGAGACCCCAACCCAATGGTCGTCGCTAACTCGGTCACCGCTCTGTCTGAAATTCACCACGCTGCACCGGAAACCCAAGCCCTGCAGGTGACTCCGAACACCCTTCGGAAACTCCTGATGGCGCTGAATGAATGTACTGAATGGGGTCGAGTCACGATTCTCACAACCTTGTCGGAGTACAGAACGAGCGCCGTGAATGAGGCAGAACAGATCTGTGAACGGGTTGCCCCTCAGTTCCAACACGCCAACCCTAGTGTGGTGCTGGCCGCCGTAAAAGCAGTATTCCTTCACATGAAACTGGTCAATGCAGAGCTGTCCAGCAACTATCTCAAGAAAATGGCTCCTCCATTAGGTAATTCTACCTTTCCAGTACCATTATCGACTCGCTAATGTATGTTCAAGTGACACTGGTTTCATCCGCTCCCGAAGTACAATATGTCGCTTTGCGCAATATCGATCTATTGTTGCAGAAGCAGCCGGATATCCTGAACAAGGAACTTCGGGTTTTCTTCTGCAAGTACAATGACCCGCCCTATGTCAAATTCCAGAAGCTCGAGATTATGGTGCGGATAGCCAACGACCGGAACTTTGACCAGCTGCTAGCGGAACTAAAGGAGTATGCTTTGGAAGTGGACATGGATTTTGTGCGCCGTGCAGTCAAGGCTATCGGCCAGGTTGCCATCAAGATTGAGAGTGCTTGCGAGAAGTGCGTCAACACTCTGTTAGACCTTATCAACACAAAAGTCAACTACGTGGTACAAGAAGCGATTGTGGTGATCAAGGACATTTTCCGCAAGTACCCCGGATACGAGGGCATCATTCCCACTCTTTGCAAGTGTATTGACGAACTGGATGAGCCCAATGCTAGAGCCGCACTTATCTGGATCGTGGGTGAATATGCTGAGAAGATTAGCAATGCTGGCGATATCTTGGCAGGCTTTGTGGAAGGGTTCAACGAGGAATTCTCACAGGTTTGTCGCCTGTTGGCTCTTGATGGCGGATATATACTAACTGCCAATTGTAGACCCAACTACAGATCCTGACCGCTGTCGTTAAGCTCTTCTTGAAAAGACCTGACAAGGCTCAAGGCTTAGTCCAAAAGGTGCTGCAGGCAGCCACAGCAGAGAACGACAACCCCGACGTGCGTGACCGAGCCTACGTCTACTGGCGCCTGTTATCAAACACCAGCGACACCAATGCTGCCAGAAACATTGTGCTGTCGAAGAAGCCTCCAATCGTCACTACCATTCATTCCCTACCTCCTGCTCTTCTTGAGCAACTTCTAACCGAACTCTCCACACTTGCGTCTGTTTACCATAAGCCTCCAGAGCAATTTGTTGGCCAGGGCCGCTTCGGTGCAGACGCTGTCCAGAAGGCAGCTATTGAGTATGCCTCTCTTGTTCTGTTCGTGTATTCATGATCTAACGTTTTTACTTAGGGAACAACTCCAGAACGCTCGCGACAACCCATTGGCTGCCGCAGCGGCTGCTGCAGTTGACGGTACGGCTGCTCCACAGCAACAAAGCAACGTCGAGAACCTTTTGGATATCGACTTCGATGGCACCGCGCCTGCATCTGCTCACAAGGAACCAAATGGTGGCATGTCCGGCCTGGAGGGTCTCGCCGGGACTCCTGTCCGGGTAGAGTCTCCCGCAGCTGGGGCACCTGCACCCTCAGGAAGCAATAACTTGGATGATCTGCTTGGGGTTTTCGGGGACACACCCGCGCCCACGGCAAGCACAGCCGCTTCCCCCAATGGCGGTGCTGGAGCTGATCTGCTCAATGGCTTTGGCGGGCTGGATCTCTCTGGAGACGGCATGTCTTCACCGCCGCCCGCAGGGGCAAGCCAGCCCAAGAAGACCAACGAAGACATCTTGTCGTTGTTCTAGGCAGGCGAAACGAGCGGGTGGGGGTTCGATGTTATATAGTCGGGTGGAAACAACGAGCATTGTATCGTTTTATCCTGTATGCCTTTTCCTAATTTCTACCATTCGATTGCACAATTGTGTCGGTGGCACTACTTCTTTCTTCTTATTGGTCATGTATTTTTCATGTATATCGCATCTGAGCAGCCTATGGAAAATAGACCGGTTTATGCCTCGTTCACCAACACATAGCGGTACCGCGCCTTGCCTTCGTGCATATCAACAATAGCCTTGTTGGCCTCCTTCATGGGCACCTCCTCGACCCATGGCTTAATCCCCTTCTCCGCAGCCAGCGCAAACATCTCCCTAATCTCATCCGGGCTACCAACAAGCGAGCTCTCCATCTTCAACCTCCGCTTCAGTGCCCCAACAGGCGCATTGAGCGTTCCATCCTCGGGCAATCCAACCTGCACAAAGCTCCCGTTCGTCGCCAGCAAACCCACATACTCATTCATCGGCATCTTCGTCGAGGACACCGTACACACGATCAAGTCCAGAGACCTCGCATACTTCTCCGCCCACCCCTGCTCCTCATCCGTCGCGATGTACGCATCCGCACCCATTTTCTCAACATCCGCCCTCTTACCCTCCTTCCTCGAAATCGCAACGACCTTGTCCGCCCCAAGTGCCCTGGCAAATAATACGCCAAAGTGTCCTAACCCACCAACACCAATAATTCCCACCCTCTTACCAGGTCCACACCCATTATGTTTCAGGGGCGAGTAGAGCGTCACACCACCGCAGAGCATGGGAGCCGCATCAGCCGAGGACACACCATCAGGGATCTTGATAACGAAGTGAGAAGGCGCGCGGTTGTATAGCGCATATCCACCATATGACTTGCCGCCATTGAAATGCACGCTGTTATAGGTGCTCACGAACTTGTGCGAGCAGTAGTTCTCCCAGCCCATGCCGCATTCGGGGCAGTCGCCGAAACGGCCGAGGCATGCGTCGCTTTGGGCGCCGACACCAACACGGTCACCAACTTTGATTCCACCGACTGCTTTGGATCCGACGCGGATGGCTGTGCCGACAATTTCATGGCCGACGCAGCACGGGTACAGGGCTGGGCGCTGTTTAGATTTAGTGTGTGTTCGATTTTATACATGTCCACGCCACAACTAGCAACAAAATGGGAGCCAAGTATCCGGTCGTATCTCGGACAAACTCCAGACTCCACTCCGTTTGCCAATTGTGGTCTTGTCTTGCCGGTTATACCAAGGTAAATGAAAGTGAACTTACCCAACCACTCCTCAATGTATGCAAATCCGAGCCACAGATACCACAGTGTGTAACCTTGATATCAACATCCGTCTCCTCCCAGGGCTTCGGCTCAAACTCCTGCCAGACCATGTTTCCATCAGCGGATTTGGGGTCAAGACCCATCCAGCCTTCGAATTTGTAGTCTTGTTGCGCTGCCATTTTCGTTTCGATATGTACGAGGTTGAATCACTGAATATGTGAGGCCGTATATGTATGGGAAGGCAAGAGAATGGACGAAAAGCAGCAAATATAGCGAAAACCAGAAAATTGGAGAGACACTCGACGGATCGAGTCCCTTATCAGGACCGGGACTCGGGAGGGTGCAGGTGGTTCTCGGGCTCTCGGCTGGGTTGTTGGTACTGTTATTCGCCGGCAAGTGCGGTCCCACATGCCCGGGGAGATCCATCTTGGAATCTAAAAGAAGGGAGAAACCGGCTGGATTAATAATTGGAGATCTTCTGGGGTGCAACAATTCGGAGGTGCTTTTTGTGCTGGGGATGTTGAGCATTATTTTTCATCTTGAGGATTGCAGTTGATTGTATACTTCTTTTTCGTCCAATAGTAAGTGAGGTGAGAGAAGTAAGTACTATGCGCCACCAAGGTCCTGGCGTACTCCGGCGTAATATTTTTAGATTACCGATGAATAAGAAAAGCAAATAAACTATGCAAATGCAAGTTCCATTATAAATTACTATTACTACCGCATATTTAACACAAAATCCAACTGCTCTGACCTGAAATGGAGTCCTTTGCTTGAATTAGCACGGGGAACCGCGATCCTCCAGGCAAAGGGGCCCCAGGGCGGAAAAGTTCACAAAGACCAAATCGAAACTCCATATTACTTTCTTTTATCCTCTAAACGCAGTCAGCGGGCTCTTCATAGCTCGTGTGGTTGAAATCCTGGCGTTTTGATGACAATTCCCATGGAACTGTTTACAGGAGAGCCATGACTGCCATGAGAGCAGCAAGGAGACCAGCAGTCGGGCGGACGTTGTCGGCAGCGCCGGTAAAACCCGGCCTTTCGGGGGTGACGCCAGTGGGAGGAACTCCAGGAGCGCCAGGAGCGCCAGGAGCACTAGGGGCACCGGGGGCACCAGGAGCGCCAGGAGCGCCAGGAGCACTAGGGGCACCAGGGGCACTAGGGGCACCAGGAGCGCCAGGAGCACCAGGAGCGCCAGGAGCACTAGGGGCACCAGGGGCAC